>NW_011371370.1:722348-733269 GCF_000150735.1 Paracoccidioides brasiliensis
GTTTGGGGTGTGTTTGGTTTGGGTGTTGGCCCCGTTTGGTTGGGCGTTCGTTCGTTGGGGTGGGTAGGTGGGCGGTGGTGGGGGGCATAATCAAGTGCTCTGCCAAGCGGGTCATTTCAGTACCGTTACGCTCCATTTGCGAAATAGTCCTAGCGCGGAAATATTTGTTGCCTGCAGACCTTGGGACCCAGAGCAACGCTGATCTGGGTTCCGAGACAGCTTATCAGCAGGTCCTTGTACCGTACTGTATGGTCCCGTAAATCATGTGGAACACGGACTCGGTAAGTGCCGTAGCGTCTTGTTCGGTTGTAACATGTTTGATACAGCTTACATAATTGAAAATGGCTCTTAGAGCTTGGTGGGTCTTGAAAGTCTGGACAGAAGAGCAGCAATAATTAGAACCAACATCCAGCTGTGTGAATTAGGAAGTGAAAATATTCTGCGAGAGAAATATTTATGTCCTCTGTATATATATATATATCACATCTCTCTTTTCTGTTTGAGACAATTCCAAGTTAAGACATGAGTAACCATAAAATATGTGTCACTCAAGTCTAAGTAACCTAATTAGTTTAGATGCAACGACTGAATAACCGTCTGTATGCAGAACTTGCTCGCTCGATAATTTCATTCTGTTACTTATCAGCCACTAATTGAGCTTATTGTTCATGTTGACTGTTATGTTCATTATACAAGTTTGCGCATCGCTGACGTATAAAGTGGCATTCAAATTGCAGCAGTTCCTTTCCACTGGCAATTCTTGAATAATAGCTCATCTGTGGAACTGATGGAAGTCTCCCTAACTAAATCTTGATGGTCGTTGGACGTTGGGCGGGGCCAAAAGGACCTCTTTCCAAGGACAATCAACCCACAACAGCTACGGCGAATGGCAGGTTTAATCGAAAGTAACAAACACAACTACGCTGAAATAGATCCAAAGATCATGGTCAGTATTGGCGATCATAAATAATAGAGAAGGGTTGGGGGGGGGGAAAAATAATGCATATAACCCGTGCAGTTCTCACGGACAGAGTCATTCACGGACTGCGCTTACTGTGAGGCTATTGAAGCTGAGGTCACAACATAGGCAGTCATGCCTTCACAAAGAGAGCTCAACACTACGGTTCAAGTTTAAATCCTGTTACAGTGGAAAATCTACCTCAATTGCTATGAGTAATTGCAGACGAGTCCTGTTGGCGGCTGAGGAATGTCGAACCAGGCAGTGAAAAAAATAAAAGGTTGTGTGCAAATAGATGAAGAATCCTTTTTCGAGTATTTGTAGATCATCCATCCATTGTATCTGGAAGCCTGTATTCCGCAAAACAGCTGATCCGAAGGATACAAGGCAATTTCTCATTATCTCGGAGATGTGTGAAACAACATTAACTATATTTCTCTAAGTGAACGAATATAATGTCGTGCTTTCTGGTTTCCTTTTACGCTCCAGGATAAATAACGTATTAGTGCTGGTCGGTCGCTTCACATGCGTTCTCGCTTTCTTGGAGCACTCCGGATAATGTTGTCTACCCGGAGCAATAGCTAGAAGGTACTTGAATGTCAGCTACAAATTCGAAAGAGGGAAAAGCAAAAAAAAAAAATAAAAATAAAAATAAAAATAAAAATAAAAATAAAAAAGAAAAAGAAAATAATAAAAATAAAAATAATGAAATAATAAAATAATAAAAATAATAAAAATAAATTGGGGGTGAGTCATACCTCTGCAGCTTCAGATGCTGACGACACGACTGCTCGTTTCAACTTGTAGCTCTCTACCACACCCAGCTCCCGCATGTCCGCGATACCACCACCAGGAGTAAGAAGGTCTAGTCCAGAGCTTGTCATTCCATTATTGATAGCTTGCCGCAACCTCGTGACAAGGTCGCTCGAGTCCAACCCGGCGTTATCTGCAAGAATGGTAGGCAGTTGTTTGAGGGCTTGGGCGAATGCGTCCACAGCAATTTGCTTTTTCCCAGTGGTGTTTTGGGCGGTTTGCTGGACTGCCTTTGCCATCACCATCTCGGCGTTGCCCCCACCTAACGTCACTTTTGGCTCACGCACTGTTTGGGAGAGGACAGCAAGCGCATCGTGTAGAGATCGTTCTGCTTCGTCTAGTAGCTGCTCGGTGGCGCCCCGGAGAACGATAGTGCAGGCTTCGCCAGCCGCAACGCCGGAAAATTTGATTAGAGTGTCCTCGCCAATTATGACTTCTTCAATAAGATCACACCTTCCCAGCTTAACCTGTTCCGGATGATCAAATGTGGATGCGATCTCCCCTCCAGTTACCAGGGCCAGACGTTCAATGCCATCAAAATCAGCGTGCTCGATGGAAACAATCCCAGCATCAGTAAAAAGTTGCTCTGGCCAGTTGTATATGAGTTGCCGATTGACGAAGCAGTTGATTCCATGTGCCTTAATCTTTTCGACCTTCGCTCGCATCTTTTCTCTTTCCGCCTTCTCCAATTCTGCTAATTTCCCAGTCGATTCGACCTTCACTCGAGCACCGAAAATTTTGATTTTATCAGTATCCATAGCAGTATTCGCGACGAGAATTTTCGCATTTTCAAGCCTCTTGGGCTGGTTCACACCGATCTTCTTGTCCAAAATGAACCCCTCGTCAAGATATGAGTCGCTTAGCTTGCCGCCAGCCTTCTTTATAATTTGTATATGGCTTAAATCGGTGGATCCTTTGAGTCTGAGGACAGCATCACAGGCTAATCTTGAAAATTGATCTCGGTCTTGGCTGAGAACTTTGGAGCTGAGCGTTGTGCGGGCAATGGCATGCATATCCTTTCGGAATGCAACCGGGTCCTTGCCATTGTCGACAGCAACCCTCTCCAAGGCTTCAAGGGCAGCACGGCTGGCAATCCTGTAGCCTTCGATAATGGTTTGAGGGTGTATTTTACGTTCCACAAGCTTTTCCGCCTCTCTTAGGAGTTCCGCTGCGAGAACAGTGACCGACGTAGTTCCATCCCCAACTTCATCGTCCTGCACCTTCGAGATATTGACAAGGACCTTGGCGGCAGCGTTGTCGAGGGCTATTGCTTTGAGGATTGTAGCCCCGTCGTTTGTAACCATTATCTCACCAGTAGAACTATTTGATTGTTAGATTGGTATTTTGGAATTGCTGCGGACATGTCCCGCACCAAGGGTGAACGACTAAAGAAAACGTACGCAGATTGCAAGATCTTGTCCATTCCTTTAGGCCCCAGGGTGCTTTTGACAAGGTCGCCTACTGCTATAGCTCCCACAAATGCGGACAAACGAGCATTTTCGCCTTTCTCCTCCGTAACATCTTCAGCGAAAATCTGTGTTGGGTTGTTGAACGACGCCTGTCAAAGTCAGCAAGAAACCGGAATAGAATATCATTGGCAGACATACCATTATGAAAGAGCGCAGCGGTAGCTAATATAGATAGCTACGATACGGGATGCTACGGTTCGAGGTTGAGAGAGCTGCAACACAACAAACAACAACAACAAGCAACAAACTTCTTCAACTGCCACTGACTAGTGCTCTCTTTTTTTGCCTGCGGAGTTTTGCTTTAAGATACCGAGAGGTTTTCGTCCAGCCGCAAGCCGGGGGCTTCTTAGTCAGCCTGGCCCCTGCGTAGCTCAGAAAATAAATAAGTTGAAACTCCGCCAGAACACACTTGCGAAGGAAACATACTCAACTAGGTACATACATAGCAACAAAATATACAACTCGTGTTTAGAGTGTCATTGGCATTCCGGTGCTTTAAAAGGTTTCCGCTGGCACGAACTCCCTGGGACCAATGACTGACGTAGAGGAAGAAAGCCACACTGGATCTTCCAACAAGCGATCTTACTCCCAGCTTGAAGACGCCCAAGGGACTGGTTTGTCTCCCCCAATTTGATTGTTCATGAGAGAGAGGGAGCTATGTGGCTAACAGTGAGGGTGAGGGCAATTAAAAACAGGTGGTTATTCCTCCTCATCCGAAGATGACTTTGGACCTGCTCTACCTTCTTCCGCTGCACCCAAAAAGAAACGACGAAAGCTGCCATACGAAAAAGTCTACCTAAATGCTCTCCCCCTTTCTTCGCGATATTCAAAATCTCTTATGCACAAGGACCAGCTTTCTTTCGTTACCCTAACCCCGCACACTGATTTTCTCATTACTAGTTCGGTTGATGGTGTGGTCAAATTTTGGAAAAAGATGCCCGTTGGGGTGGAGTTTATTAAGGAATTCCGTGCCCATGTTGGGGGGCTCACTGGGGTGAGCGTTAGCCCTGATGGGAGGAGCTTCGCTACGGTTGGCGTGGATAAAACGGTTAAGATATTTGATGTGATTACGTTTGGTAGGCAGGAGCTTCGTTTCTTTCTAACTTGCAGTGATGGTTTGGGTGTTTTTGGCAGCTAACGACGTACCAGATCTGCTGGCAATTCTAACTTTGGACTATGGTCCGGGGTGTGTATGTTGGGTACATCGACGAGGGGCATCGTTACCGCTGCTAGCAGTGAGTAGTGATTCCAGTGGTTCCATAATGATTTTCGATGGGCGTGGAGAAAACCCACATCCCCTCCACACCTTGACATCCATCCATCGATTCCCGGTGGTTACTATGGCCTTCAACGATCCATACAACTGTGTGGTTTCGGCCGATGAAGCAGGGATGGTCGAATACTGGCGGCCAGATGCCACTTTCGAAAAACCAGACAACGTTTTCGAACTAAAATCTTCCACCAACCTGTTTATTTTCAAAAAGTCCAAATCGGTCCCATCTTCTATTACAATATCCCCGTCAGGCCACCAGTTCGCGACCTTTTCATTTCCCGATCGGCAAGTTAGAGTGTTTGACTTTCCTACAGGGAAATTATACAGGTCGTATGATGAATCTATCACAACGCTGACGGAGATGCAGCAAGCTGGAACTTCACTATATCAACTGGATGAGGTCGAATTTGGACGGAGAATCGCAATCGAGAAGGGTCTTGAAAACAGCGCTACCGTGTCAAAGGTCAATGTGATATTTGACGAGTCGGGACATTTTGTGATGTATGGTTCTATTATGGGGATAAAATGCATTAACACCTTCACCAACCGTATTGTCAGAGTCTACGGTAAAGATGAACCATTTCGCGCCTTAAACCTGGCCGTCTACCAAGGCCAACCGCAGAAAAAGGGGGTCGTTACAGTTTCTATGGCTGCCAGTGCCAATCCTTTGCTTCAAGAAGCGGAAGAGCGCGATCCCATGGTAATCAGTACTGGCTTTGCAAAAATCCGTTTCTATCTTTTCACGAACGAAACAGAAGTATCCAAGACTAGTCGTGACGTGCAGAATGAGAAACCTGTTGGGACGCGTGAAGACACTTCCGCCGTTGCCGCAGTTAATCCTGCGGAAGCAGGTACGTCTGCAATTCTTCACACTACCTTAGGCGATATTCACCTCAGACTTTTCCCTTCTGCGGCTCCCAAAACCGTAGTTAATTTTGTCACACATGCACGCAATGGTTACTATAACAACACTACATTTCATCGAGTGATTCGCAAATTTATGATCCAAGCTGGTGACCCGCTCGGTGACGGCACGGGGGGGGAGTCAATTTGGGGTGGTGAGTTTGAAGATGAGTTTTCGACCCTTCGCCATGATAAACCATACACGCTATCGATGGCAAATGCAGGTCCAAATACGAATGGAAGCCAATTTTTTATTACAACTGAGAAAACCCCATGGCTTGATGGGAAACATACAATATTTGGGCGGGCGGTCAAGGGGCTTGACGTGGTACATAAGATCGAAAATGTAAAGACATACAAGGAAAAACCAGAGGAGGATGTGAAGATAGTAAGCATCAGTGTAACATAGTCATTCTGGGCGGAATCCAGGTAGAAAAATTACATTTAGAAAGAAACAAATGGTCAGTTCTGACTTCAATTCAAGCTGGCATATAGAAACAAAGATTCGTACCCAAGGGGCCGAGTTTACAAGTTTTTAATATGTTATCACTAAAAATCAACATGTATTTCCCCAGTCATATGTTACATGAAATTTTAATAAAGAACATCTTGAAGCAGTTAGAATAACGTTAATGACTTCATGAGTATGCCTCGGTGTGTTCACTTAGTTCAGGAGATGTGCAGTGCCAAAGCTTTGTTGCATGTCAAAAACTAAATTAATACCCCATCTGCGAGATGCTGTTGCGGACCCCATTTACTGTCTCTCAAAGCCGCTGCGACTAGACTTCTCGAAGTTGGTTCACAATCGCTCAAACCACTACTTCCAAGGGTCACCGTAGGCTTGGCCCAAAGCGATATGATGTTTATTTGCCTACTTACGACTGTGCCGACGTTTTGGGCAAGCTAGGAGGAAAGGCAAGGGAGGAAAATCCAACAACAAGTAAAATTATCATCACCACCGATCTTCAATGAAGAGGAAACCCTAGAGCAAGTTTAGTCTGTGGGTTTCTATTGATGGAAACGCCCTTTGTCGACGGGGCTTCATTGGAAAAGGAGTAATTGGAGGTTACAGCACAGTGACTTGATTGGCATACAATCTGGAAGGAGCTTCGTAAGTGACACGCGGGAACGTTCCGTCCCCGCCTATATCTGACACGGTCGTTGGTGTTGGCTTTGAGCCTGAGTTGGTGGGAGACGCAGTGGAGTAAGGATGGTTGTGCTCGTTTGGGTCAATCCGGAGCCACCCACAGTGCGGAGTCCTGCATACCATATCTGCAGTGTGCACAAATCGGCCGACTAACAGACGGCATCGCAGAACACCGTTGGGAGAACCGAAAAGGGTCTGTAGAAGAGCGGGTTGACAGATGCTTAAAGAATACTACATGGTTTGGTCTGTCACAGGAGGCTGTGGGGGTATACAACTCGCTTGTTCCTGTTGAAGTAGAGGACATTCAACTGCACATACGAGGAAGATTGCGGAGCCGATAGTTGGTATGAGAGATGGACATTACCGCCAACGTGAAAACGGTAGTGGAAAGAATGAGGAACCTGGGGGAACCTGGCCGTTGCCCAGTACATGTAGCTCCGACCCTCCGGACAGTAGAGATACTGAGGTTCTTTTCTTTTCTTTTCTTTTCTTTTCTTTTCTTTTCTTTTCTTTTCTTTTCTTTTTTTTGGAAGTTCTGGCAAGTGACTGAAGTTAGAATTGCCGTAACAAGAAAGATGGTGATTGCTTTGCGAAGCCCAAGCCCGCTTCGCTAAATGGGCGCGCAGGTTGTGAAGCAGCCCCATGGGGGTTGGAGCAAGAGAAGGCGTCAGTCCACAGACATTGATCGTTAGAGTTTAACGCTGCGAAGCGCACTGAACGATAGAGCGAATGGACAGCCAAAAGATAGGTTTGAAAGCATTGGCGGTGTACGTGCACCTGATTGAGGTGAGGAGGCAGAGAGCGTAACCAGAAGATAGAAATAAATAGGGTGAAAGAAAGAGAAAAGCAGGTTGTGAGATGATGAAGAACCGAGAGAGATGGCGGACTGGCTTTTCCTTCTTGGATGCTGCAAAAAAGTTCGGAGGTTTGAAAAGAGGCAGATTTAAGCGTTTCTCTATAAGGACTTGACTAACGAATTAGTGCCAGAGCAAACACTAAGGCCCAGTCTGCCAGGGTTATCATGTTTTTTTTCTTTTTTTCTTTTCTTCTCTTTTTCTTTTTATTTTGCAGATATTCCGTACATAGGATATCCATTGGGGCCCTCAGCATAAGTTTCTGAGCACAAGAACAAAATAACCCTTCGGGGAGAAATTGAATAAGTCTTTATCACTCAGAATATTCAGTGCTTCCAATGGTGCAGTGACTTTTTATTGCTGAAGTGTTGAAATCAACTCGTGTAGTAGAGCAGAAAAAATAAAAATAAAAATAAAAATAAAAAATCGGATTTAGCTCATGTCTCGTTGTAAGCATCAGCGACATAACCTAGTTAGTTTACTTGATTAACTAACTATTATCTTAATGTGACATAAGGAATAGTGGTAGGTTGGTTTCCTCTGAAAACCTGTGAGAAAAAGACCGGGAGTTAACATCATGGACAGCTGAACCTACGCAAAGCAGGGGGGTACAGGCGGAACAGAAACACATCGCAGCACTGGAGGAATAACTAATGTTCTCGTGAGCTAGGGATCGAATGGTCTCTTTTTTAAATGCAGTGGCGAATAATAATGTAGCAGCTAGGTATTTTGTTGTAACTCGAGTCGCAAAGAGCTTGCGAATATGAATCATTGGGTAGTTTAGTGCTTCGGAGTATATTGAACCAGAAATGGATGAAGGGCGACATCGTTCTGGAGGTATTCATTCGAATGTACTCCGTTACGTTGGTAGGGATGGTTGGTTTGGGTGGCGAGCCCTCTGAGGTCACTTTCTCTGCACCTTACTCCAACATTCGCGCGGGTATTCAAGGGGTTGTATTCATGGCTAAATATTCTCCGGGTGTTACATAACACGGGCAACAGCTAGCTATTAAACTTGGAGGAGTAAACTTGGAGGAGTGAGAAAGACTATAAATCCCACAGGTAAGTGTCTCATGGTGGGGGCTCTGGGGTAATATTTTTGTTCTGTTTGGGCAATTTGTAGTAGCTAATGATTCCAAATCGACTCCAAGGGGTGTTGGCGTGGAGCATTCTATTTCTCCTCCACAGAGGGGCTCTAGTATCACTAACGAGCTATCGACATAGATTGAACCGTCGGAAGGTTCGACATTTTAACAGATTCTCGGCTTTTTCGTTTATCCTAAGCTTTTTAGCTTTCGTTTCTTTCAATCCCAATGAGAACTGAGGATCCCGCAGATAACGAACATGGATAATGGTAACCGAAGGCCGGTAGCAAAATGCGCAGAAACCATGGCCCCTGTGAGAGAGAAGTGAGAATTGAGCACCGCCTCCTACGAAGGCGGAAGGGTAATATATCTCTCAGAGTTCAGATAATAAAAACTTAACAAGCGAGGACGTATGACTTTCCCTTTTGCACGAGGGCTGGATGAGGATCCCCACCTTAATCCTTCATGGACCCCCGTGGTGCAGAGAAGGGACCAACAAAATCGTGAACTCCATACTTTCCGGTCTGCACTGAGAAAACTAGAACAGTGAGAAGTGGGCTCAAGTTATCTGGACAACAACTATGTTTATCGTAATATCAGCTGGTAGCCATGTTTGGAAGAAGCCGAGATGAATCATCCCATGGATTAATTGACTTTTTCAACAGCCCATTCCAAGCCTTCTGCAGTAGTAAATTAATTTAGTCTTCACTCCTCCCCAACTTTTCCCCAGCTTTTCCCAACCTTCTTATCACTTAACATCATGGCAACAACTCCTCCGGGCGGAGTTAGTCTCAGAGAGAATTCCTGGGTTGAACCGTCACGCCACCCACGCCTGCAGAGTTAACTGAGGTCAGAACCAAGATCTATGCCGAGCGCAGTCGTCGCGCCTTCGGAATCCTGGGAGGGTGCACTGCAACCAAGCCGAAGCCGGGGGAAACCCTGCTTAAACCCAGTGAGGCAGGCGGTCCGAGATCCTTGGACCGAACAAGGCATGGGGGTGGGCGATTAACTTGCGCTGGACCGGCAAAACTGTACGGAAGTACGTACTCAAGTTGAACGAGTCTGTCTGTGCCATGTAACTGCCATACGGAACACGTGTGATGGAGAGTTTAAATGCTGGACATACACATGCTCTGTGCATATCTATATCTTAAGGGTGGATAAGAGATATTATTCTGTTGAATGTTAGCAGTTTGTTGTCGATACTCTCCCAACCAACAACTAGTTAAAATAATCCCGCCTCTTCCCATGATTTATGTTCGTTACTCACTTGTGCGCACGGCGATAACGAATAAACTAGTGAACCCCGCCCGCCCCCTTGATTCACTCAATTTCTCCCTCTGGGGATTGAAAGACCACTGCGAATAATAGCTGCGATTGAAAACTGTCCAACTCTTTGTTTGTGTGTCAATTGCGTTCTAAAAACAACACCATGACGTCGTAAATCAAAAGTAGGTTAGTTAGCTCATTAGTTTAACTTGGTTACTGACGAGCTAACAAGTTTACGTTAAGACTGTATTCATCTTTTGCAAGGAGAGAAGACCCTTTATTTCCCTCTCTGACGTGGTATTTAGGCCATAGAAGTTACTATAATAATTTCCATGTGAGGCTCCCCCGCCACACGGTCATCTCCTGCGCGATGGCCTGGCACACTTGACAGTTTGATGGATACCCCACCGTGAAGGGATTGCAGGGATTGGCCACGATTCGGTTGGTCAATCGAATGATTTAATTTCAAGATAATGGAATGATGACTACCGTGTTGCACATGAAAATCTGAGAATGCGCATTTTGTTGAGTGGCATTTTTCCCTCCACTTGATTTTCCCGCCACCTCTGTGTGGCAATGGTTAGTTAATCAGTGTTTAGTCGTTTGGCTGCAGTTTTTGCCAGAGCTCGAATGTGCTTATATGTACTATGTGTACATGCATCGTCATATATCAATGCTCCGCCTAGCAGTAGGTACCCGCCAACCTGCGGAATTTCCAATCTCCCTCCGATATCCTTTTTAAGGGGAGAGGGGGGAATGGAGGAGGAGGGAGGAGGAGGAAGAGGAGGAGGAGGAGGAGGAGGAGGGCATTTTCAAGATATCCGTTCATGTATACAGGGAAGATGAAACCTCAGCATGTGCTCGGGAATCATGAATGATACCTTCCTAGCCCGCCCCGCCAGACAAAACGGCTGCCGAGCTAGCGTGAGTCCGCAGCGCGGGCTCACTTATTCCCTCCCACCCTCCCCTCCAATCCGGGGTGTCTTGAAAAGTTGGGCCGCCAGCTTATGTCGCCCCGCTGATTCCAGATATGTTTTCGACCTTACCCTTATTCGGTAATCAGTAATATCATTCTGAATCCTTGATGCAGCCTGTCAAGCCCGCTCTCACCCTCTTGGCATGATTCCGTTTGCATTGGTGCTAATAACCG
>NW_011371370.1:733434-748378 GCF_000150735.1 Paracoccidioides brasiliensis
CGAGTTTTGTTCTTGGTCCGACTGCAACCTCGAAAACGTCAATTTCCCTGTTTAGCTTGTCGCCGTTGCTGCCGTTAGTCAGCTCCGTCTCGCCCTCCCTCGCCTCCCCCACGGGTGGTCATCCTCCTTTTGCCAGTATATATATATCTTCGCAGTCCGTGCAAAGCATTTGTGCAGAGTCTTGGCACTCGCGGCACCTCTATTTTTTCTATCTTTTCTAACTTTTCTTACTTTCCTCCTACCACCGTGCCACTTGTCTGAAGCCAATGGAAAAAGACGACAAAGAAAAGGGTTTCAAGGCGGACCCTCCCGCTGCCCCCTTGCCAGCCTACGATGAAATCACCAGCGCTCCTGTCCATGAAGGGACGGTCGAAGGCCAGGCTCAGTTGAGTTTCTGGACACGCATGGGATGTACGTCTGAGTCGTTCAAAAGGAGGACCCTCGCAGACAAGCACAACCAATTGAACCAGACCCTGAAGAGTCGACATTTGCATATGATTGCGATTGGTGGCAGCATTGGCGCTGGTTTGTTCGTGGGCTCTGGAGGTTCGCTGTCCACTGGCGGACCAGCTTCGGTACTGATCGATTTCGCCATTATTGGTGTGGTAAGTTATTGTGTCGGGTTCAGCTATCCACCAATGACGCTACATGCGCAGTGAGCCACTGCAGTCGCTTTTTTGCTGTTAACAACTTTCGCAGATGATGTTCAACGTTGTGTACGCTCTTGGCGAACTGGCGATCATGTACCCAATCTCTGGAGGTTTCTATACCTATTCCACGCGGTTCATTGATCCATCATGGGGCTTTGCCATGGGTTGGAATTACGTTTTCCAATGGGCGATTGTTTTACCCCTCGAACTTACTGTTGCAGCCATGACTATCGGATACTGGCAAGTTGATGTCAGTATAGGAGTCTGGATCACGCTTTTCCTGGTTGCTATTATTCTCATAAATGTCTTCGGCGTCCTCGGCTACGGAGAGGAGGAATTTTGGAGCAGTTGTCTAAAGCTTGCTGCTATCATCATCTTCATGATCATCGCCCTGATTTGTGTCTGCGGTGGTGGACCTGAGAGGGGCCTTTATTCGAAGTACTGGGGAGCCCGGCTTTGGTATAACCCTGGCGCATTCGCTGGTGGCTTCAAGGGCTTCTGCGCCGTCTTCGTTACTGCAGCTTTTGCTTTCTCTGGAACAGAGTTGGTCGGTCTCGCTGCGGCAGAATCCAAAACACCTGTTAAATCTTTGCCTTCCGCAGTGAAGCAGGTCTTTTGGCGTATCACGTTGTTTTATATCCTCGCTCTCTTCTTTGTCGGTCTCCTCGTCCGCCATGATGATCCTCGGTTGCTCGGAAGTGGCTATATTGATGTGAAAGCCTCTCCGTTTGTCATTGCTGCCAAGGATGCTGGACTTGACGGGTTTGACAGCTTCATGAACGTGGTTATCCTAATTTCCGTTTTGTCCATTGGAAATTCAAGTGTCTATGGTGGTTCCCGAACCCTGACAGCTCTGGCTGAGCAAGGGTATGCCCCTAAGCTTTTTGCCTACGTTGATCGTGCCGGCAGACCTTTGGTATCAACAGTTACCATTATTATCTTCGGCGCCCTAGCCTATATCAATTTGACCGCCAAGGGTGAGGATATCTTTGCCTGGCTCCTTGCTCTCTCCGGTCTTGCTGCACTGTTTACATGGGGAAGTGTAAGTTCACCCTCCAAAATGGCTGTTCCGAATACTTCATCTACCTACCTGGGTACCTAGGGTACAGCAGGTATGCATAAATGGGCGACTAACCACATCGTCAGATCTGCTTCGCGCACATTCGCTTCCGCGCTGCCTGGGCTTACCACGGCCACTCCGTTGCTGAACTTCCATTCACAGCTGCTTGGGGTGTTTGGGGATCGTGGTTCGGTCTGGCTCTAGTTGTAATTGTTCTTATTGCACAGGTTTGTTAACACTC
This sequence comes from Paracoccidioides brasiliensis, assembly GCF_000150735.1. Taxonomy (NCBI): domain Eukaryota; kingdom Fungi; phylum Ascomycota; class Eurotiomycetes; order Onygenales; family Ajellomycetaceae; genus Paracoccidioides; species Paracoccidioides brasiliensis. The sequence continues at coordinate 735,386 of NW_011371370.1, forward strand.
CTTTTAGCCCTGGAGCGACGGTCCCCTTTCCAAACAGGATTTTATTGTTAATGTGCCTGTGTTGTAGTTCTACGTCGCGGTTGCTCCTCGGAATGCAGAGGCTTTCTTCAAGTCATACCTGGCGGCCCCGATTGTTCTGTGCTTTTGGGTCTGTGGTTATTTCTGGAAGGGACAAGGCTGGCTGAAGATTAGCCAGATCGATGTTGATTCTGGACGCCGCGAAATCGACTGGGAGGAGCATAATCGTGTTCAAGAGAGGATTCGCAACTCTCCCATTTGGGTTCGTGTTTACCACAAACTGTTCTGAACTATAATTCCGGGAGCTTGTAGAGTCCGTGTGTGTGTGCGTGTATGGTTTCTCTCCCCATTTCTCCAACCAATCAGTGAGTCAGTCTTTTTTCTTCGAGTTGTCCTTTTAAATTTGGCGGCACCTTAACAGTAGATTAGTTAGTTAACTTACTTCCAGCTGAGGAGAGCCAACCAACTTCTTAGTGAGAATAATTGTATGAAAATTTTTAATTTAATCTCCCAAATACTGAGAATATGTAAATTCTCGTGCGGTAGATGTTATCGAGAACTCCGTGGTTATATGGACAAGTCCCTCACTCGACGCAACATGGACGAGATAGCGCCGTCGCTGCGGCTCCAACTAGTTAACTAGCAGTTAACTAAGTAAACTTGTTTATTCCGATCCATACACAGCCAGATGCCAAGACCACTGCTAGAAGAATTTTCAACGGCGCTTCCACTTGTCTGGTTTCCACTTTAAAAAGATTCAGGATAAACCCGCGGACTTCCATCTAACAACTCTGCACAACCAGCCAACCTCATTGTGCAGCAGTTTACGGAGTGACATACATGCAAGCAGAAAAGCCACACCCAAGGGGCAGTTACCCTCCTGGCCTTCGATCTGGTGTGATATTCCTGAATGATTGACGGGAAGTTGTTATCATCCCTGTCATCGGGCTTCGCACGACTTTTAGTTGGGATCATCTTGGTAAATATGTGACTATGACAATCGAGATTTCAGAGCCCCACCTTTATTTGCTGTGTGTGGCTCATTCACTGTCGAGTAACACCTGCAGCAATATCAGGAAGTTTTGGTGAACTGACAGCTCAGTTGAAAAATTCACAAGTTAACACAATGTTCAGACTGTTCAGATTGTTTTAGTGCGGCCATATACCCCCAACTTAGGCATCGCGGCATATAAAGTACCTTTCTCCTGCAAGGACTGGGATATCTTTTGTGGCTGGATTCAGTATAACTACCGCTGCACGCAAAAAGATACACGTAGCTAGTGTAACAAACTGATCTTTGCAAAGCCATGCCCCTCATTTTTACATGTTCGGCACATGCGATTCAATTTTGGTCCGCCGACTTTTACTGGATGTCGAGGTAAACATTTTCGCGATCGCACACGATATTTGACTTTGGATTCTTCGAAAGATATGAGCCGGAGTTGACAGTCATTTGACCAAAGACTTGTGGCCCTCGTGGCATTGATCTGTGCTAGTTACCGATGTAGCTACCCAACCTCCCTTTTCATCTGACGTTAGCGTCCATTCGCAATGCTGTTCTTCTGTTCAGCTGTGATGAAGCGAATTTATCTTGCGGCAGGGTGCTCCGATATTGTGCGAAACTATTGCGACCATACCGGAAGCATCCTAAAGCCTGAATATCAAATGGCTATGATAAACGTGCCGAAATGGAGATATGAAAACTGACCTGGCGGTTTCCGAACGTTAGAAGGTCTTGTCCACTTTAATCTCCAAAAAGTACTATCCAGATCACTTTTCCGCTAATTCTTGGGTCCCTTGGACTCTGTGACCCGATTTCCACAGTTGGTGTACTGAGAAGGGCCTTTTAAGTTTTAGCAAGCAGCCAACTTGAAATAAGGTGTATCACGAACCTGTTGAGGATGCGAATTCCTATGATGCTCCCTTCTGCAATTTCAATAGTGTATCAAAACCTTATCATTTACCCCCCAGATTCTTAATATACATGAGGGCTTGAAGAGTTGCTGAAGTATCCCCAAATCCTTCATTGGTACCCTAGTTTGTATTGCTTTAAATAATATCTCCCTTCTTCGAGCAGACGACATGCTTTACGATACTTCCGGACATGGTTACAAACAACTGCGGGATTTTTTGGAAAAATGGGCATCGTTGAAGACAACTTCTGAGGTCCTCGTTGCAACCTGCCTATTCGTCACAATATACGTTATCATCGGGCTGGTGTATCGATTATTCATTTCCCCCTTGTCGAAATTTCCTGGACCAAAACTAGCTGCTGCAACATTGTGGTATGAGTTTTATTACGATGCGGTTCTTAAGGGCCAGTATACTTTCAGAATAAAGGAAATGCATCTCAAGTATGGTTAGTGCATTCTTGTATAGCCTAGTAGCCGTGTAGATGGCGGGAACGAAACCTAATATGGCATATTCTTTAACAGGGCCAATCGTCCGAGTCAGCCCGTACGAATTGCACATAGATGATCCAGACTATTACAGTATGCTATATGCATACAGCGCTCCGCTTGATAAGAACAAGTATTACCTGGAACCGTTTGACTTTCCACTGTCTGCTTTTGGGACGGAAAGTCACCACTTGCACCGTCTTCGTAGAGGTGCAATGAACCCGTTCTTTTCCAGTCGAAGGGTAGCGCAACATGAAGATCTCATTCACCGGCTTGCTGATAAACTATGTGGACGCATTGAAGAGTTCCAAGTTCTGGGTAAGAACGTGCCATTGTCACTTGGATATATATGTTTAGGAACGGACCTTATCACCTCGTATGTACTGGATGAGAACTATCAGTGCCTGGATGCGACTGAATGGCTTCCACACTGGGCACGGACACTGAAATCTCTATCAACAATGGTGATGGTATCACGGCAGTTAACTTGGATATTGCCGTTGTTAAAGCGTGTCCCACAGTCGTGGGCCATTTTTTTGGACCCTGGTTTGGAACTGTTCCTTATATTGAGAGAGCGATGCTGCCAAATAATTGACGAAATACACCAAGTGAGAGCGACAGGAGCCTTGGGCATGGAAGGGGGTTTGTTAAGAGGATATACGTTGATCGATCAAGTGCTTGACTCTAGGTTGACTGTCGAAGAGAAATCACATGACCGACTTCTTCAAGAAGTTCGATCAACGATGGCGGCGGGAATCGAAACTACAGCGAACACGTTAACGGGAATCACATACTACCTTCTCGCAAATCCAGAAAAACTTCGAAGCCTTCAAGATGAACTTCGCATGCTGGACTGGGACACTGATGTGAAAGCTCAAGAGCTAGAGAAACTTCCATACCTGGTTTGTCACCTATGGGATGTAACTAACTATAAAATCAACCCACGGTTCGCTAACTAACTGTTTATGATAGACCTCGGTGATTCTTGAGGGATTACGGTAGGAAAATTGGTTGCTAGATGTCAAGAGGTCCATTTCTAAGAGCTTTTTTCCAGATTGTCATACGGAGTGAGCACCAGGCTTCAAAGGAAATCACGCAGCGAGGCAATTCAGTACAAAACGTTCAGTATACCGCCAAGCGTAAGTATTCCAGCTTTGATTTCTCCTGGGTGTGTTGGATGAGGCGTTGCTTATTACGCTTTTAACAACCAGACGTCGGTTGGAATGACATCGGTTTTGATGCACCACCATGAGGCAATGTTCCCGGACTCATACAAGTTTATTCCTGAACGCTGGTTGGATCCAAAGGAACGAAAACGGCTACAGCGGTACCTGGTATCATTTGGCAAAGGTTCCCGCCGATGCGTGGGGCAAAGGTTCGTCAGAAGGCTGTCCGCAAATGATGAAGTTAATTGGTTTGACGACTGAGTTAATGATGGCTGGCTGACTCTATTATCATTTTGTCAGGCTAGCACAGACAACACTTCTTATAACCATTGCTTCACTTTTCAAGCGTTTTGAACTCGAACTCAAAGATACGTCAGAGGATGACATCAATATTGGCCGTGATCTCTTTGTTCCCCGACCAAAAGATACAAATTCAATTGGTTTACAAGTAGCTGTGAAAAGTGAAATTTGACATTGTGATGAATATTAAAACAGTCAGCTACTACTCAACATCTGTCATCACTCAATGCATGTGATTTTACTCTACAGTATACACATTATACAGTAATATGAATATTGAACTTGCAATAGCTGAATTCCTCTTCTAGAAGAATGCAAATTATATGACTATTGTTATAAATATGAAATTCATTTAGCTAGTTAACTACTGTAAAATAGATCATAATAGTTTTTATGAATAAAAAAGATGCTCAAGATTTTCAAAATATGAGCTTTATTTGTATAAAGCTTCAAATCATATAACTAAGTTAAAACTAGTTAACGTTAGTTTACTATATTAACTAACGTAACTAACTAGTTAATCCCGCCACTTAGAATTTAACTTTCGACTAACTAAACCATGTAATAACCACAAGCTCGTTTAGCTCAGAAAGAAAAGTTAAAAGTACAGAAGCATGTATCTAATGAGGTCAAAATCAGAGCAATCACGCTGCAGCAAAAACCTGTGACACAAATAATGAAGACTTTTAGATGAAGATGCACTGGAAGATCATCAAGGTGTGATTGCACTACAAATTCAAGATGACTCTCAAACCCTAGGGGAATCATTGTTATTGGGCATATATTATATCTGATATGATAAAGATTTCGTCCCACTCTTCATAGTGTAGAAGATAGTTATAGCAAATCAAATCCTCTCTGAATTGACAAGTGAGTGCTACAAGCTTTGGATGCGCGACGATAGGGTGATAGATATTAACCATGCCCAAAGAGTATACCAATCTCCTTATAAATACAAGAATAAATATGGAAAGCAATTTCACCTTTTCTCTGCTCTCCTTCCCCGGACAATTATTCTCCAGGTAAACTCAACATTGTCTATTCATCCCGCCCAGGTGTGCGCATTCTATTCCTCGTGGTTAGGGCAATTCTTGTGCCTCCCACTCACAGCTGACAGTGAGATATTTTATCGGGTTTTCTAGGGTACATTCGTATTTCTTAATTGGATCCACAGCCTTGCATGAAGTTTTGGACACATTAGTATCACATTCCAGCTTACCAGCATTCTTCTTGTTGCCAATATATTTGCATGTAACCCCATTTGCAGTAAATGGTCCAAGTGAGGGCGGGAACGCCCCTGCTATGTCGTCCGTTTTTTCTTTCACAAGAGGGTCATCTTTACACATGTCAACATTTTTTGACGGTGTGGCTGACCAGAGTTCCCAATAATGATGAATATGTGGTGGAGCGGGATTCTCGACATTAGACACAGAAATCAAGACAAAACCAGTCCTTGGTTTTGGGCGAGGATTGTTCCCTCCACCACCACCTGTCCTTGACCACTCACACGAATCATTTCCACAGCACCAAGGTGAGCTGGGGGTACAACCATTCTCACCACACTCACAATAGGGGCAGCTGGCATTGGCACAGCAGCTAGGTGATTGATCATCACATCCATTCTCACCACACGAACATCGGTTTCCCTTGTCCAACTTGCATTTGTCGCCGCATGTCGGTTCTGGGTCACTGGGCTTGGTGGTTGTCGGCACCCGACTGCTTGCATTTGGGTCTTTTGGATCATGGCGGTCCGGGGGCACTCCTGTCGGCATGGTAGAACAGAAGAAGCCTGTGCATAGGCGGCCACCACAACCAGTTCCAGATGCACATGTGGGTGATGGCTTCACTCTGCCATTACTGGTGAAGCTAACAGTATGACCACTTGGGCCAGTCTTGGGAAGACGGGGACAATAAGACCCATCAAACCGCTTCAGTGAATTATCAAGTACTACGGAATCATAACGGCAAGGCGCCACCGTTTCTCCATCATTCGTCTCCTCATGAAGGTCCAGTTTGATTCTTGGGCAATAACCTCTGGGATCCCATTGCTCGACGGTTCGATAGTCAGATAAACAGGAATACTCTCCAAACTGACCATTCCAGATGATGGGTTTCATCTTATGGACATTTATCGGTTCATTACTGACGACAATGCGACGGTGAAAAAGCTTGATCATCTTTTTGACACTGCCAGGGTCCTTTAGCTGGTTTACCCAAGGGGATGGAAGTGACCGAAAGTATCCTATTAAACCAGACACGAAGGGGGCAGCTAGGGTTTGAAAACATTGTTACTATTTTTTATCCGCAGGATTTCTGTATTGTAGCTTGGTGGCTATTAGAGGGGAATGGCAAACTAACAATATGATGTTCCACTGGATGTCATGTAGTCCATGTCACCTAGAGGAATCCAAATGTTATCTCCAGGAGCAAAAGTGGTCATCCAGTCAGCGTATTGGCTGAAATCCGTGATGTGGCCATGTGCGTCTGTTGCTCCCACAACGATCAGATTTGGTATGTAAAGATCACTTCCAGGTTTGGCAAATAAAGCAGGATAACGATCGATTTCAGGTGATTCGTCAGCACGATTGGAAGCTGAGACAACTATAGCAACATTCAGACCGTCTAGCTCAACGAGGAGCTTATCTATGAGGTGCACCCAGTATTTGAATAAGTGTTAGCAGAGGTAGAGAAAGCGGTGGTGGACTAGTTGTCTTGATAACCTCAAAATAACAGGAGGAATTAAATGGTGGATTGGGAAAACACGACGAGACACAAGGGAATCATGGATACTTACGCAGCTCCCGTATGAAGACAACCCCCACAGTTGGATCGAAATTTGCGCTTATGTTAATGACTGCCTTGCCCATGCGGTTTTTTAGTAAAACATCATCAATGACACCTCTCACTTGGTCCAAGTATCGTGCCAGAGTCACACTCTCATCTTGCTCATCAACTCCTTCGAATAAAGATGAAACAATGAGTGTACACCTCTGGCATGAACCCAAATTCCGCCCTATAACTTTGGAAGCTACCCCAGTTCCGTGCTCCACATCAGGTCGAGCTGGCCCTGGATCACTGTATCGATCATCCGGCCGCAAATATTCAATGTCATTATGATGTGTCATTTCCTACACACATTGAACCTTAGTCAGTTTGTAGTCAGGAAAATGTAACCATTAAAAGACGAAGAGTATCATGCTAGAAAATGGGATCTTACAGGGTGGGTTTCCGAGATTTCGTCTTCGTCCATTATATATATATACTGATCGTCTCCTGAGATTCTATCATAATGGAACATAAACTGACCATTGGCACTTAATGTAGCACTGTAAGGGTCCTTCCAAATCATGCCTCTCGGCATGGAGATCTGTGAGAGATCCCAAATATAATTGCTCTCTCGTGCTATCAGAGCTGATGGCATGAGTTGATCCACATTACCATTGCCTTGAGCCACCACACTGTCATTCGAGTGATTGACACCTCCCTGACCGTGAGATTTGATGGCATCGACATTGTAACTTATGTCTCTGACTCTGCCGCGCAGATCAGTCAGAATACCATCATTATCAGGCCTGTGTTCGTAATAAAACGCATCTGCAACATCGGGCTAAGCAACTAGATCAGTTTTAACTCTCATGCATTTCAACTCTTATAGGTGCCCATACAGATTCTACCAAGGTATTCATGGTCTCTTGGTCCAAGTAAGGAACCCAAAAGAATACTGTGAAATGAAGCGCCTCTGACTTGACCTCCACATATTTGTCTTTGTATTTAGCGAGAAGCTCACGAATATGTCGCACGTCATCCATGTCTGATGGATACACGAGGGCATTTGCAGGGCATCCCCATGGTGGTATAGGGGGCCGTGCAGCAGCCTGCCCTGGTTTGGCTGTTGGCGACGGGCAGTTATCTGGTTTTGTTCTAGTTGTTGTTGTATCCCAATCTGATGCTGAACAGCCGTAAATTGTATCACAAGTGGAACTGGTGGATGAGGATGTAGAGGTGATTGTCCCTCTAGTGGTTGTTGCCTTGAAAACAGTTGTTGCACAAATTGATGCTGATTTTTTCTCACACTTAGTGGGCTCCTTCTGGGGGTATGTTATGATATTATCTCGCCCAACACTAAGTGTAAGTCAGTTAATGCTGAACCTCTGGGATTTGAAAGGGCTGGGCTCAGGAAGGATCTTACGTGATTGGGGGCCAAGGTGGAAGCGGAGATTTTATTGTCCATGATGGAAGATTTATTGCACGTGGAGGTGGAGGGCCCCTACATTTGGGGATAAATCATGTTAATGTACCGCTCTTTACAATTGAGGGGTATGCTGGAACACGATACTTACGGTGGGTATATGCCAGGTGGGAGAATCCAGCGTAAACCTCTGGTTTCACCTTTTTCTCTGTTCAGACAGAACTGCTATAGTCAATCAAGAAGTTCTAGACAAAGTTATAATTTTTTATTTTTGACTAAGACTTACAGAGAAAAACCAGAGTTTGCAAGGTGTTTTACCTGGTTCTGGCTTCTTTACCTCTTCCTCAATCGGCGTGATTACTCTAGGTGGCCATGTTGACCACACTGGTAGTGGCTGAGTAGTTGTCTGTTGCAGCTTATGGTCAGCATCACATAGTAATTAACTAGGATCAATAACTATTTTAAAAACCCCTACCGGTTTATTCGTGGGGCTTGGTGTAATTGTTTCTTCTGACTTGGTGAATGTTGTTGAGACAGTGCAGTCAACTGTAAAAACTCCAGTAGAAGAACCAATAAATGTGACAACTTTGGTTGCTGGACAAGTGAAGCCAATAGACACTGTTGTGGGTTTTCTACAGTTAATTGTAGGTGTTGTCTTTGGAGTATTGAAAGGAACTTTTGAGTTAGGGGGACACTCAACCACAATTGGACTGACAGTTGATGAAAATGAAATGGTTGAGACTGTTGGACGAGTGGCTACAACAGTGGTCACAAAAGGAGTGTGATAAACTCCTTCTCTGGTGCCCTCTGTAGGGGAGGCATTAGGATCACTCCAGCTCTCAGGTGGCCCTCTGGTGATATCTGGCCATGGTGGAACTGTGACATTGCGAGTGGTTGTCTTTCCTTCTCCATCTGGCATGGGAACAGGAACAGGTGGAATATCAACACTAGGCAGGACAGTGAGAACAGCACTTGTCTGTCCTTTAGTAATATTGATGTTTGAGTAGGGCATTCCATCTGTGATGATTGGGTCTATAGCCAATGTGATTGTTGTAACTGTTGTGTAGAATGTGGGTACTTCTCGCCCACTTATAATTGTTGTGCCGCGGTGTCCATACTCAAGAGAAGTTGTATAGTTACCAGGATCAATGGTTGTTCGTGAAGAGAGTGAACTAGTTGGAAACACCAGAATGCAATCAGCAGGACATGTAACTGAGGGCTTCTCATACACTTCAGGTCCGACATAAACAATGTCATATTCATCGTCTCCTGACAAAGGAAGCCAAACGCTAACCTCCGTAGTAAATCCACTGAGATTGAGGTGCTCATGAATTAGTGAGTAAGTTCAACAAGGGAAAGACGTCAAAACATATCATACAAACCTTTGATTTGAGTCATTTTGGAGAACCGCACCATGGCTATGAACACAAGATTAGCAACTCTTCTGTGCCTATGTTATCCCAGGAAATGTTCCTCACTTGATACCAGTTCCAATTTCCACCATGCCAACTGTGAAAATGTTGAAGAGAGCAACACCCTTGCTACCTCTAACTTCAAGAGAACGCTCTTGGCAATTATGTGTTGGAACACAGTCTTGATAATACTCCTGGAAAAAGCTGTATAATCCTGAACTATGCAGTGTTATACTCTTTGAGTTGATAATGCGCAGGCCCCAAGCTGCTTGACAGCCAATAGTCTTGCACTTCTCAAAAGATGGATCACCAGGGAACTCCTTGCCAGGGACAAATGGCAAAGGTGCTATTGGAACTGGCTGATAATATGGGGTCTCTGTTTGAATATGACCAAGGTATATCTATGAAAAATAATTAAAATTGTGCAAAGCTTAAGTATTTGTACTTCGCCGGCCGCTCACATTTTTTGCTCCGTAGAGTTGATACTGGTACATGACAGTGTGTTCAGAACCGGTGCCATAGAACCAAGAGGGTCCTTCGGACTCTATCAGTGTTCCACGGGCAGCATATAGGCTAATTTGATTTGACAACTTGTCAGGCGAGTCATAAACACTCATGTCATTGTCACTGATCAGATTTCGAAATCAGCTGTAATTCGCTCTGCTTCATAGCCACTCACCATCACCGTTGTTAAAAGGGACTTGACTTACTGGTCTGCCAACCATATCCATACATTCTCAAAATAGCCTGAGGCCTGTGGTGTGACATGGAATAGAAGAGAAGCACAAATACATGCATCCCTAAATTCAAACTTTGGGCAGGTTTTGACATCCAGATCTGTACCAAGAGATCCCCCAACACGCACATGAGAGTCCCACATAGCAGCTGTTCACTCATATTCTTAGTTGCAGTTGAAAAAGGGATAATAAAAATAAAATTATGGATGTGACTTACCAGATCCTTGGCGATCTTGATGCACATTCCATTCAAGAACTATCGCACCAGCTGTAGCTCCTTGAGTAGTGAACATCATATCAACTATCTCCATAGAACCCACATCACCTCTCTCACCAACCTGTACAACCACGCGTGGATTGTGAAGGTCATTGAAATAGACTCCAGCCCCCTGTATTTGTGACCAACTCGCACCTTGCACTCTAGAACCTGTTGGGATAAGTACAGTGCCACCAACTCTGTAGATGCCTGCTGGAAAATAAGCAACCTTGCCACCTCTGTTGGCTTTCTCAAGAAAAGAATTAATATCTGCTGTATTATCCCCAGTGCCATCATTCATGCAGCCATGTTCTGTGGCAATGAGAAATTGATCCAACCTGAGGTCTTCATACTGAGGGCGAGGTTGATAGAAGAGCTTGCCATTTATGTTCAGCAAGCCTGACCCCTTTCTAGGTGCATCAACTTCACCTGCAGTGTAAGTTCCATTGTATCCATTGTAGCGACGTCCAATCGCCCAAAGTTTAACAAAGTCAGTGCCTTTAAGAATTACATCACCATTATCACTCTGCACTGTTGTCTCAACATTATACATTGCCAAATTGTCAATGACAATGTTGGGAGAGCCATTGACCCCATCCTTCCGAGTGTTGGTCAAGATAGCAATAGGACAGTTGGAGATCCGAGAGTCTGCGGAAGTTAGCTCAGGTTTGAACATATAGAATTTGTTCCAGACGTACCAATGATGGAGACAGAGCCTATGCCTTGGCCTGTGCTACCCCCTCTGCCACTAATGTTGAAAGCAATGGCTCCACCATCAACCTCAATACGCTGCCAATTAAAGCCCCAGGACCAAATCATCTGAACTGCAGTAAGGCAGCCATTGAATTTGAGATTCATTGCTGTATACTGCTGAGAGCCTATCAAAGAGATCCGTTAGCACTGACACATTGAAATAGCTAATATACAAGCTCACAAGGTTTTTCTTCTTACCAGCACGCCAGCCAATATTTCCCCCATTGAACTCCAAGTCAGAGACAAATCCACCACTACCATTCTCCATGAAAATGCCTACATGAGTGACTTTGTTATCATCAGTTGCCTCTGGCATGTTGAACACAAGATTCTGCAATGAGCAGGCCTGGGAGACCTGCCAATGAATACCTGTTGGCACAAGTGGCTGATCATGATCATCTGTTGTCAAGGGCATCTCTGTTAAGTCAAAGATAAAATTACGAATCTGACGGAAGAACTGATTTTGGTTGATATACCAATTTTGGCCATTTCCACCAGGGATATATGGATCTGTATCAAAAAGAGCAATCCCTTGGAAGGTATCACACCCTTTGATTGTGGGTGGGTTCAGAGCATCACCAATGAACTGTGTATAGTATAACTGAATGACAGGCCGGCAGATTTTGTATGTTCCAGGCTGGATAATGACAGATATTAATTTAAAAAACTAATCTGCATTACAGAAATGGAACCTGCTTACCGGGAAATAAATTATAGCTCCTTGTACAAAGGTATTCCCACATTCTAATCCACACCGCTTGCCATCTCCAATTGCTGCATTTATTGCCTCTGTGGCATCTGTCTCACCCGTATTATCAGCACCATACTCCACAACATCTCGATAGAACTTGTACCCAGCTCCCGCAAGAGGTTGCTATAAAAGTTAGATTAGCCCAGAAGGAATATCAGTGGTGAATGAGAGTGTACTTGCCACTCCTAACGGGGCGAGCTTCGGCAACCAGTAGCTACTAGCAGCAGTAGTGTTTGAAGCACTTCCAACAATTTTTTTTAAGTTTCCAGGGGCATCAACAGAGGTGTCGTTATGTTGTTTCGAGTGCCCAGAGTTTAACATATAGGTCTCGAAACTACCAGACTCGAGCCATACTGGTCCATTTTGTTCTCCTAGCACGAGGTTAATATCAAATTCAAAAGTAGGGTGCGCCATGAGCAATAGTCTGAGGTTAGGCACTTACCTCTATCTGGTGCAACTTTGAAATAATTGTATTGATTATCCACCATATACGGAGGGTTGGGCTACCAGCTAATGTCAGCTATGTTGCACCCTCGATTAGCAGGTTGTAAGGCAAGGTCTTCCTATGTTTACCTGTGGCCCATAGCTTGGGATATTAGGGAATCTTGCGGGATCATACAACAAGCTAGCCTGTGCTGCCACGAGGGACAGAAATTGAAGAAACAACCCCAACGAACTCATATTCTTTGGGTATATCATGGCTTTCTTGACCAGAGAAAGTCTTACTGCCTCTCTCTGGAGTGCGGGAAATCATTCCTTATCTAGCCGCATCAACTTTCCATCAGTCTTAGCCCAGCTTTGTCCAACAACGGGACATTGTTTTGGAAATCATGAACCTCCAAGTACAATCAATTTCCGGATAGTCATATCAAGTCCCTGTACGTTACAGTAGCCTGTCAAGAGTGATCCTCAGACAGGAGACATTCGGATACTAATATTACTTTGAAACATTTAGCACGGTGTCGATATAAAAGATAAAGGTGCAGAGTGCTTGAAGAGTGAACTATTAGAA
>NW_011371371.1:0-1242 GCF_000150735.1 Paracoccidioides brasiliensis
TCATTATACAGATGTTAAGCTTAGTGTCTGAGCCCAGCGCCCGATTAGGCCTAACCCTCATCACGGGACCATGTGATCATATGATCATGTGAGTTATGTTGGAGCCTAGGCTTTCTATTATGGACTAGTGCACTTCACAATAGTATATAGCATCTCTAAGATAGGCTATCAATACAATCACTTCAGATGTTCAACAGATTATGATCTAAATAGTTTGTTTTTTTTTTTGAAAAAGACTTCTGCACTACTTCTGCACTCTATTTCTTCTTTTTCTTTAATTTGAAGTATAAATTATCTCACAGAGACTGCATTACTGAATTACAATAAGAATCTGATGAAAAATAACTGTTTTGAAAGCTTTGATTATGAAAAACAAATTGAATCAAGAGAAGATAAACAGATGTCTTTGAGAACATGAGCTGCAGAATCATTGAATATCTCTGCAAGTAACAATATAAATAGAGATGAACATGAATACCATATATTTATCTTTAAATCTAGAGAAGAAACTGATCAAAATGATGAAATAAATATAAATGAAAGCAATATAAATATGATGTAAATGATGATGAAATACATGAAAAGACAAAACAGACAGATAGAAAGACTTATACAAAAACTAGAAGAAAATTCGGATTTTTTATTAAATACTACTAAGAATCTTATTAAAAATAAAGTTGATAAATTTTACAAAAATGTAAAGATTAAGTTGAAAGAAAAGCATATAGTCATTTTCACTGAAATTAACTATCTGAAATGAAAAAGCTCTATTTTTGCAGATACTCATTTGATTCAGAATATTCTTAATAAATAATAAATAGCATCTTCTACTACAGTTTCTTTGGAAATTGAGCTTTGAAATAAGAAAAATGAACTTCTTTATATAAGAATTTTTCAATCTTTGAATGCAATTATACATGAATCTCTAGAATCACTGAATGAAGATTTATATATAGCAGCAACTATATGAAAAAATCTCGCTCAGTGCTATATTATATATCATGCAGAAGAATATCTTCAAATCACTAAGAAGTTAAAAGACTTACAGCTCAAAAATAATAATTTTCACGTCTATCATATAATTTTTTAAGATTTAAAGATAAAATTTATATCTTTAAATGAAAATTGAGCTGAGAGTATCTATCATAATATATTCATACTAGAACTGAGAAACTGACAATAGAAATTTATTAAAATGAAGTTGAATAATTTCTATATCATCAAACAGAGCTTTATTCAGAA
>NW_011371371.1:2151-42262 GCF_000150735.1 Paracoccidioides brasiliensis
TTAATATTCAAAACCTCTATATCTTATTTATCTTATTCTTCTCTGAAGATTCTATTTACAATATCATCAATTCAACTAATTTGTATGCAAAATTGAAGGAAGATGATGAAGGTATTAATAATAAAGCTTCAGAGAGCTTTGAGAAAGATAAGAAAAAAAATAAAAAAGAAGAAATCTCTATGAAAGGTTCTGCAGAACTCTCTATATTTATGAAAATATCTAAAAAATTGAAGACCTTATTTAGCAATATCTATAGAAAAAAACAACTTCAGAGAAAATAAAGATTTTTTTAAAAGCTCCTATTTATATAAGAATTTATAAATTCAGCTAAACTAATTATTATTGAAGGAATAATCTGAGAGAAGATTCTATTCATTCAGTTCAATTTTATATGATCTTGAAATATTTTGAGCAAATCAAGCACTATTTTCATATATTCAACTCTTGAAAAGCTCACTAGCTAGATTTTAAGAAAAAAAGATTGATGATATAAGATAGAATCTTTGACTTTTAACTTTTATAATATCTGCTAGAAATATTACACTTCTGACTCAGAGATTTCCATTGATGAAATTACGATTAAATGCTTTGATTAAAGTCAGCATATATATAAAATATCTACTATGTCAATTTCTCAAAAATATAAGATCTTTAAACTAGCAGAACATGAATATCTTTAAACATTTTTCTAATCTAGCTATCAGCACAGCATAATATCTATAATTTAATTTTCAGAAATTATCAGAACTTGATTTATGATCATGAATATAATTTAGTAGCTTTCTAAGATCTCTATTATTAGATTTACTAAGGAATTGAATATCAGACTCTTTATTGAGAAATTGAATACTAGATCTTTTACTGAAAAATCAAATACTAGATCTTCTACTAAGACTTCTCTCATTGAAGCTTCTATTATCAAAGCTTTCTCTACTAGTAAAGCTTCTACTAGGTCTTTTGATAAAGAATCAGCTAATCAACAAGTTACTTCATATTCAATTTATCTAGACAACTACTTTACCTCTGTTTAATTATTTTATCTACTTTGAGAGTATGGCTATGAAGCTTGTGAAAGTATTTACTCTAATTAAATTTTCTCTATTCTAGCAGAGCTCTGAAAGCATTCAAAATCAAAGACTATTTTATGAAATACTATATATACTATGAAAGTGAATAAGATTCTCTGTTTAGTTTGACAAAAAAATAATATGATATTAGCTTTTACTACTATTTATTCTTTAGACATCTATATTGAATGATTTTGAAAATGGCCTGCTGAACTCTCTATCAATACTCATATAATCCACTCAATCTTTGAGAATTAATCTAGAAAGAACCTTCAGATTTCAAATATTATTGATGACTATAATTATAATATAAATGAAGTTGATCTAGTAAATCAGTATAGAGCTTTCTATAGCTCTTACAGAGTAAGCTATTAGATCTGATTATCTATTTTCTATTGAATTTCAAATGCTACTATTGTCAATATGTAGAGGTTTCAGTAAATATATATGAAGTAGCAGAGAGTCTCTAAGCTTTCTACTCATATAAGCTTTTGTAAGAAGCTTTATCAGCAACTTTTTAAATTTAATTTCAAGATCCATGATAATCTATCTCATGAATAATCAAATTTAGAGCTTATTTATCAATGAATTTCTTTATCGAAGTTTACAATTTGAGTCTGATGTTAATATATATAAAAGCTAGGTCAGCAAAAAAGTAGACAAGCTTCTAAATTAAGATTTAAATGCTCAGTATGTAAGAATGTGACTTTTTGCTTGAAAACTAGATACTGAGAAAAATTCTATGATATTGACAGAGCTGAAAAATCTATATAATCTAATTAGACTTAGTTTATTATAATATATCAATATCAAATAGTATATAATATTATATCATTTAGCTAATAATATCACATATAATATACACTAATGATATCGCGCTAATTGTGCAACAAAAGATGAATAAAAGAATAGTTTAAACAGGTCTCAGCACCTTCTTTCATTTCATCAAGCTTAGTATTTCATTATAGAGTAGTTAGCAACACAGAGAGTTTTCTTCTTATACTACTCACATTCACATTTTAACAACAGTAAATCAGTAGTAGTGACTAGAAAAGAAAGTCTAAAACTAATAATTTTTTAAAAAATCTTATCTAAATAGTTCAATAGAGATATAATTTTATAGAATTTAGAAATTAATAATTTTTTATTAGACTTTTCTAGAACAATCTTTGTTGCCTTTTATCAATATACTGAATGATATTCATATTTTATCAAAAAGAAGAATAATATAAAAAGTTTTTCTTTTAACTTATAGTATATTTTTTATATTATAAAATGATTTATAGAGTCAGATTCAGCAGCTGTTTTAGTAGAACTAATGAAAACAATTATTTTTAGCTTATCTTTCATTAAGTTAAAATACTTTTACTTTGTATTATCATTATAATATTTATTTATAGAAATATATTTCTCAGATTCTATTGTCTTTGAAAATAAAACTCTCATAAATATTTAATATTTTTCTTGAAATATATTAGTAATATGATCTTAATTTTGATATTTATATTTTGATATAGAAAGCTATACTACTTCTTTAGATTTAGTATAGTTGAAAGCTTTAAAAATATTTTTATTTTTTATATTTTTAAGAAAATTATTTCAATATTTAGTTTTTACTCTTTTAAAACTAAAAAAGTAGTTATTTTTGATATTTTTATATATATTCATAAATATTAAATTTTTTTTTAATCTTTTCTAGCTCTAGTTAGTTCTTTGTATTTATCAGTCATAGTTTCAAATCATTAGAGTTTTGAGTAGTTTAATTGATATTTTTTAAGTATATTATCTTTAATACTTAATAGTATAATATTAGTTATTAATATTATTTTATTCTTAAATATAAATTTTGATAATTTAATATTAATATTTTATAAAAGTTTTTTTGATTTTTTTTTCTTAATATTTTTATATAATTTATAATTGATCTTTATTTATTGAACTTTTTTAAAGTTATATTAATTAGATAATAATAAATTTTTAATATAATCAATCATCTAGTGAGACAAATCATCTATTAAAATAGATTTTCATTATTTAATATCTTTCTAATTGAATATTATCATAATTAGATAGTAAAATCAGTTAATTATATTATAAATTATTCTCTATATACTGAGAGCATATATGAATAGTATGTTTTAAAACATTATATTCACTGCACTATAATGCTGCTCATTTTTGTAATTACTTATTAGACTGCTCTATTACTTCTCTTTTCTCTGCAATGTTTTTTTGTATATAATTCATCTCTTCTTGAACAGTCAAGCCCTCTCTCTGACTTATATACATATGATATCTTTCTCACTTTCTCTTTTACTTTATATTTACAGTCTTCATCTCTTTGTTTTTTTTTATCAAAATAATAGCACTATGCATAGTTATGTGATATCTCTTGACTAGCTGTTCTAGAGCTTGATTGATTGAACTGAGTGAACTCTATGTACAGTACTTGAGATATTTTTTAATTTTCTCACTCTGAAGCTTAAATTGTTGTATATTATGAGATATGGCAGTGACTCAGAAGGTCTGAGAGCTATGTGTGTAAAGAATTAAGCTCTAAGAACTAGAGACTAGTCCTCCTATATAACAAGGACAAATTGCTTGAGAAAGGGAAGAAAAGAATGAGATGAGAACTTTAGCTTAAGCAAGCTAATGTAGCATGATCACATGCGCATGTGCAAATGATGACTAGGTTGAGTCAGTCAGTCAGAGTGAATCTAGAGGTTCAATTTCTTATAATACCCCTCTTCTCCCTCTTTGTTGTAGGTCTTTATGACTATTTAAAGCTCTCTTTACATTTAATTTTGCCTGCTGAGAGGCCTCTCAAGCATTCAAGACCTTCACTTCTTTTAGGAGACTTACATCATTTCACATAGACTCAGCTCAATCTACTCATTTAATGAGATATTGCTTTTTCCTCTGATAGGTTTGTTCATTCTGAATTTTCTCAATCTCAAACTTAAGTTCTTCTGAAGTCTCTATAGTGAGTGGCTGTCAGTCAGTTTGTCTCTGACAAGGCAGAGGATCTGTCACCACAGCATGTAGAAGCTTTACATTAAAGACATTGTGAATGCTGGGTGGGACATTCAGTTGATAAGCATGAGATTCTATCTTTTCTAACATGGTATATTAATTGTATTTCATGTCCAGCTTCTTGTACAGATGATTAGTTCTTATATTCTTTAAGCTCAACCAGATCTTATCTTCAGATTGAAAGCTTGAAGCTGGGTCTCTTCATCTATTTGCATATTTCTCTTGAGATTGCTGAGCATCTATCATTTTTACTTGAGTTTACTTCAACACTTCATAGACCTTTCTCATATAATCATCTGCAAACTCAATGAAATTATGTGATGTTTCAATGAGAGATGCATCAGCTATATCAATGAAGGAGATGTGAAAAAAATGTATTAAAAAGAATAATCTCACATCTGTTGAGACAGCATCTCTATTATTGATGACCAGCTCTGCTAGAGAGAGCCATTCACACCAGTCATTTTGTTGAAAGCTAATGTACGTAGGTAGATTTCCAGTATCTGATTCATTTACTCTGTAGCTCCATCAGTCTCTGGGTGATAGGCTGTGGAGAGTCATTTCTTAATGTCTAATTTCTCACACACTCAAGTTCAAAACATGCTTGTGAAAGCTGATTCTTGATCTGATACTACCATCTTAGAGATGTCATGTTGAGGGATGATGTTGTGAAAGAACACTCTAATCACTATCTCTACATCAGTTTTTTTAACTGCTTTTAATATAACCCCCTTGATCAGTCTGTCTGTTATAATCATGATATTCATGTATTCTTTAGAGCTCAGTAAGTTCATGATAAAGTCCATGAAAAGCTTCTGCCACATGTGTTCAGAAATAAGGAGAGGCTTAAACAGTTTCTGATGTCAATCTCTTCATGTAGTGTTTGATCTGCAAAGATGACAGTTCTTGATCATTCTTCTCACATCAGTGGCATAGTCTAGTCAATAGAACTCACATCTTAGAACTTCTGCTGTTTGCTCTCACCTGGGATGACTGGTAAGAGATGAGTCATGAGCCTTATGCACTAATCTGATTTAAAGAGGTTTGAAGTCTGGTACTCACTTATAATCTTGAAAGAGAAGCTCCTCATTCTTGTTTAAAGAGCACTCAGAGACAGAGGCCTTAATGCTAAGTTCAGAAGGAAATTTAGATCATCTCTTATGAAGAGTTTGCTTCAGATGCTGCAGAATTTTGTCATTTTTGTGAGTCTCATTTCACTAAGCTTGAAGAGACATCTTGGATTTCACACTAGCAGCAGCCACTATTGGTTTCATTTCAGATGTCAGTATGTTAAACTTAAGTAGTTGAGCTTGTCTCTGCTTGATCCTCTCATCATCAGCACTCTGTGACATGTTCTGCTCTCTTTGTGATAGAGTGTCTGATTCAGTATTCAACTTCTCTGGCTGATAATCAATTCTGAAGTTAAATCAATAGAGAATATCTATTCAACATAGCTGTCTTTTATTTAGTCTGTGTGTAGTCATGAAGTATTCTAGATTCTTATAATCTGTAAGGATTTTGAATTTCTTTACACTTTATAGCTCAGCATTTCATTTCTTTAAACACTCAATTATCACTAATAACTTCTTATCATGAATCTCATAGTTGCATTCCGCAGGTGAATGCTTGTGAGAGAAGAAGGCACATGAGTGTAGAATGCTCTGCTCATTATATTGTAGCAGCACTTCTTCTGAGATGTAATCTGAGAAGTTCATTTTCAATATAGTCTCACAGTCAGAGTTGAATTGAAGCAGAATTGAAGTGAAGATAAACATTGATTTTAGATGCTTAAAAGCTTCCTCAGCCTTGCTCATCTACAAAAAAGAAATATTCTTGTATGTAAGAATCATCAGTGAAGTTGTGATCTTTAAGAAATCTCTAATAAATTATCTATAGAAATTGACAAAGTCTAAAAATCCTCATACATCTTTAAGAGTAGTAGATGTCACTCATTTCAAAACAGCTTTAATTATCTTCAGATTCATTCATATATCCTTGTCTGCTTCAATGATGAATTCAAGATATTTTATGCTGTTCATCTTGAACTCACTCTTTCTGATATTTGCCTGCAGGCCTGCTTCTCATAAACATATAAACACCTTTTGTACATGCTCATGATGCTTCTATAAGCTTCTTGAGAAAAATATCAAAATGTTATCTAAATAAATTGAGCAGAAGTCATCCAGATATTCATATAATGCTCAGTTGATATATTTTTGAAATGTGCTCAGAGCATTAGCCAAATCAAAGAGTATAATCAGCTACTCAAATAGCCTGTATCTGGTTCTAAAGACTGTCATCCACTCATCACCTTCTGTGATTCAAATCTTGTGAAAAGCTGCAATAATGTTCAGCTTAGTGAATTATTTAGCTCATTTAATTCACTGTAGAGTCTCACTGATTAATGATAGAGAATATCAATTCTTTCAGATGATTTTGTTAAGAGCTTGATAGTTCATACAGAATCTTAGTTCATCTTCAGACTTCTTTATAAATAGTACAGAGACGGCTGTGAGGGAGTTGCTCACTTTAATAAAACTCTTATCTAGATAATCTGTAAGAGTCTTTCACAAAGCCAGTAGTTTCTCTCAAGACATATTATATAGCAGGCCTCAAGGAGGTTTTTCTACACTATCATCAGTCTTTTTAATCAGTTCAATCCCATGATCTCTACCTGGGCCATGAAGTGGAGGTAGAGTGTCAGTAGCTTCCTTATCAAATACATTCAAAAACTTATAATAATGTTCAGACAGCTTTTCTCTAGAGTCAATCTTTGATTTCACTTTTAGAGTCTTTTGAATATCAGTCAAACTGACAGTGAAGATCTTGATGTTTCACTTCTCTTGAGTGCTTGCAAGCCTAGAGAAGCTTACAGCAGAGATGAGAATCATATCAGCTTTTGCATTTGAACTAGGGTCTACCTCTATGCCACTCTCTTCAAATCTCACAATTCTTTGATGAGGAATCACAGTCATCTTTTGCTGGGCCAGCCAGAGGTCATCTAGATATATATCATGACTATATAACTTATTCACCACATAGAGAAAGGTCTATTCAGTTACATGACCATCTATATCAATTTAAATACCAGTCACTATGCTTGTGAAGAGTCTCATGAAGTCTTCAAAGCCAGTCATTTTAACAGAGGGAATTTCAATGCACAGAAGCTTATGCTTGTTAATGTAGAATTGAGAAATAAGACCATAGACATTACATTCACTGTCTATTACTGCTCTAATTGAAAAGGCATTATCTACTAAAGCATCAATAGTGAAGGGTTTGAATATCATCTTAGATTTAAATCCTCTTCATTGCTTCTTCATAAGCTTCTTATTTCACTTCTTTCAGTGTTTTTTGATTGGAGTTATTTTTTTTTTCAAATCCTCACTCATATCCACATCATCATTGTCCAGTACTGGCTCAGGGATCACCTTAGCTATCACAGGGGGTGGCAGGGTGTCTGGAAGGTTTGAACAAACAGCTTTTAATCATATGACCTCTGGCTCCACATCTCAGACACAGGCCTTGCTCTCTTCTTCAATTTTGAAGCTGGTTTCATCAATTGAGGATAGCATGACAAAGTAGAGAGTGTGGATTAGATGTTATATGATCTGAAGAAGATCTGCTCTTATGATGTTTAGATCACTGTCTTAAAGTCTTAAGCTCAGAGAGTTGATGATCAACTAATCTAAGCTTCTTGCAGTAATTCTCATAGAGAGACAGTTCTCTTACACCCACCATGCCTTCTCTCAGCTCCATGCTTAGAGTGGATTTCAAATACCTCTTTTTAATGTGATCATCTCATCTGTGACTATCAGCTTCCAGCAGTAGCTGATTAAATTCAGACAGAAAGTCAAAAAGAACTCTTCTACTTTGTCATAGATTGTTGAGCTTTTGCATAGCCTTTTTCTGTCATGTGAAATCACTAAAGAGCATGTATGTCTGCTTCAGTAAGCTCTCTACTATGAAGTTGATCTTGTTCTTATTATTCTCAACTCAGAGATAAACTTGAGCTGCTGCTATTTCTTTCAGTCTTGAGTATACATATCAAGCACATTCCTCATTATTGCCTAAAGCTTTCCCATTGACCTTAAGCTTTGATTGAAGCTTTAGCTCCTACTAAGAGTAGTGCTTCAGATTAGAACCATCATACTTCTTGTAGTTTGATAGCTTGGTCTTTGATCTTCTAACTGCAATAGATAGTTGCAAGTTTGATTGAGAGAGGATTGATATTGAGATGTTCAAAGCTTGACATAGATTAGCTATTTCAGCTTGCTGAGCTGCTATTAAATCTCTGTTCTCATACTGAACCTGTTTCTGCTGTTGAAGAAAGACCATCTATTGTTGTTCAAAGCTGCTGAGGGCATTCCTGCTCATTACTTTGCATTGATTCATTTGTATATTCATTGTACAAGTCTGTCACTTTATCTCATTCATCTAGATGTTTTCAATGTTGCTTATTTGTTTGTTAGCACAATTGCTAACCCAGTCTATTCATATATCAGTACTATCACTGGACTTTGTGATGCAGGATTTAAGGCTTTCAATAGTCTATCATATATCAGCATGTTTACTGAGCTTCATGATACAGAATTAAGGCTCCCAGTAGCCTATTAATGAAAGAAGTCAAGCAATTCGTAATGTAAAGAGTTAAGCTCTAAGAACTAGAGGCTAGTCCTTCTATATAACAAGAATGAATTGCTTGAGAAAGGGAAGAAAAGAATGAGATGAGAACTCAAGCTTAAGCAAGCTCACGTAGCATGATCATATGCATATATGCAAATGATGACTAGGCTAAGTCAGCCAGCCAGAGCGAATCTAGAGGTTCAACCCCTTATAATGTAAGATCTCTGGAGGAGTTGATATATGTATCTGAGTATTGAACTAGAAAAGAATCTGCTCTGAATTATACAGAGCTAGTTCTGCAGTTTTATATTCACTTTGAATATTTTTTTGGCTCAGAGCTGCTGTATGAACTAAAGAATAGATAGTTAAAAACTCATTTTTATTAATATGATTGATGTCAAGTTTCATTCTCTTCTCAATTTCTTTTCTGTATACTTGTTTCAATGAGGAAAAATAATCAATATTTAAAGACTATAAGAGATGAGAGAAATGAGCTAGTATATAAAAAGAAATAATCAAGTTTTGAATATAAAATTAATTAAACTTAGAATTATTATAACTGCTATATTCATCAAAAATTAAGAGTCAATATTGACTGATCATATAGACTTAAGTATATTTATTGAACTTTTTTTTAAATCAGATCAAATCCAACTTATCAGTTATTTATTTATTTTCACTGATTTCAATTCTCTAGTTGTATGGTAGCTCATTTTCAAATCAAGAAGTCTGATGTAACTTCTTCTTGAGAATAATTATTGAAGATAATAATCAGTCTGTTAAATTGACACTCTCAATAATAATGACTCATTCTGTATTCTCAGATTGTACAAACTATACAAGCTTTGAATGAAGAGACTTCTCTGACTCAGTAATCATCTTAACAGTTTCAATAACTCTCATCTAAAACTCAATCTCATCAAAGTTGTATATATTCTTCTATACAATGATATATTTCTGAATAGTATTCTCTGCAAGCTTAAATCACTTTTGAATAATCTTAGAATCTTCATATAGAACTTATTAATAATTATATAATCAGAAGAACTAAGTTTTTAACTCAAAATAATAGTCAAAGAATCATTTAATTCAACTTTCATCAACAGTTTTTGAGTTGAAAGAGTTATCTCAATTGAAAAGAAGAAAATTAACTATTTCTTATATAGTACTTACTCAGAGAGGCTGATTACATTTATTCATAAAGATTATTCATTAAACAAGAGATAATTTCTCAGTAGAGGTGAGTTTTTGATTTCTTAACTAAGAGTTCTCTTATGTCATATGGCTGTGAAGTTAATAGTAAAGAGTTTAATGAGAAATATACAATCTGAAAGCAGCTCTAGAACTAGAAATTTAATTTTTTTAACTGCTTCAATAGCTAGAGTAAGTCTTTCTTTCTTATATAAAAAATTATTATCATTGATTGCTAACATTTTAACATTTGATCAATTAAGTAGTTAAACATGTTATGTAGTAAAGATCTATTTCAGTAAATAATTTATCTTATTAGATGATTGATTATATTAACTATATTATTATTATCTAATTATATATTGAATTAAATAACTTTATAATTTGATTTTAATACTTCTTCTAAATTAATGAATTAATTTCATACTCTTTTCTCATATAGTTCTATAGATAAAAAAATTAGTTCTATAATTAACTTTTTTAACAAATTTTATTTATAATATATTTCTTTGTTAGATTTATTAATTAAATTAAAATTTTTTAATATTAATCAATCTATTAATTTATCTGCTCTTATAGACTGAGTGTAGTTATCATTTCATTACAAGTAATGAGTATTGAAATTTTCACTTATGATTAATCATTTATTTATTGATAAGTTAAGAAGAGCTTTATTCACTATTTAACTATTATTATTTTTCTATAAAGATTTTTTATTAAAGATATTAATCAGTTAAATAGATTCAATTTAATTGAATTTATTTATAATATTATCAACTAGAATATTAGAATCTGAAATTATATTATATCTCAAATTGAATTGGATCTTGAGCTCTTTCTAGAATATATTATTACTCTAGATTTTACTTTAGTTTTTTTTAGTAAAAAATAATAATAGCTAGAATATAAAATTTAAAATTAATATTCAATATTTAGATTTTCTTCTTATATTAGAATAAAATTAATTTTTTAAATAAAAGTTATATTTAAATAAAAATAAATAGAAATATTACTTCTTCTTATATTTTTCTTTAAAAATATAATTTTAAAAGAAAATTTTTACTTTTTTTATTCTTTTTTTATTGTAATAAACATTCAAATAACTATATAAACAATAATTTTTCTCTTTTTATCATTATAATTCACTATTATTAATGATTACAACAGCTTCTATAAAAATTAATTTCTGAGATTAAAGACTAAATATTCTTATAGAAATAATTAAATTAATAATTTATTTAATTTTTACTAAAGACTTGCTTTCTAATAATCTCTCTACTTGAGAATTTCTTCTATTAGTTGTACTTTTTGACTGAAAATTTACTTTATTCTTATTAGAGATTATTTTATTTCTTTAATTCTCTCTTAAGTCTTTATTTCTTTTATTCATTGAATAGAAAGAGTAAATTAAAGCTGCTAATATATGATTTTATTAAAATTCTTACACTTAACTATAATATAAGAATATAATTTACTCTTCACGTTATATATGATATAAGTATAATCTATTATGCTATAATTTTTTACAAAAATCTTACATGCTATAAAGTATTTACAAGCTCCTCTAAAGTGATTTTATTTTTGATATCTTTTGCATTAAATATGAGTTTGACTATAGATTTAGAGTTAATATATTTAAAAGCTTTTAGCAGTTGATCAGCTATAAAGAGTGATGAGATTTTTATCTATTTTAAAGACTCAGTTATAATCAATACTAATTCTATTTCTTTTTTTATCTAATATCAGATTTATTCAGTTAGATAAAATTAATCTTCAATTGAATTGTAAAATTATAATTCTTTATCTCTTTCATCAGTACTATTATACCTTCTTTATTATTAAAAATATTATTAAGAATATTATAAATAATTAATTTTTCTTATTTTTTATCTTTATTTAATTTGATTTTTATTTATAGTTTTTTTCTTAGCAAAAATCTTCATTCTTTCTCATTTTCAATAAGAAAGTTAGCTGAGAATTCAGATAATATAATAATTATTATAGAGTTTTTTATAAAAAAAATATTAATTATAAAGATTATTTTTTTTATTTATTACTACTGAAAACAGACTTTGATTTAGTTTATTTTTTAACTCAAAAATTATTTTTAAGTTCTAAAGTTAATTTATTACTTTTCTATTTAAGAGCTTTAGAATGAGGTATTGTTTCTTTGACTAACTTAACTTTTCTTATTTTAAAACTTTTCTTTTCTCTGATTTTAACCTTTTTTTTTTCTCTGAGACTTTTAGAAATATTGACTGAGCAGAAGTAGTAATAGCAGAAATAGCTATTTGTGTAAAAATAGACTTTTTAACTGCACTTTATACTGCTTTTGATTGATTTTAAGTGAGATAAATAAGAGTTTCCTACTTAGATTGACTAGTTTAAAACTGAAGTGAAATATATCTGATTGAGTTGATTATATTCACTTTGAACTTGATGATCTTATGAATTTACTTTGATATTGAAATTAAAAATTAATAATCTTTTAATTTTTTTTATTTATTTAATTTTTTAAAATAAATATTATAAGCTTTATATTATTAAACTGTTCAGCTTAATCTATTAATTTATTTTATTTATTTATTTTTTTAACTTTTTATTTAGAGAGTTTTTAATAAATCTTTTTTTGAATCTTTTTCTGAGTTTCTTTCTGAGTTTTTTTTCTTTATTTTAGATATAAAAAGTATTTTTTTCATTTTTTAAGTTTTATTTATAATTTTTATATATTTAATTTAATAAACTTTAATAGAAATCTTTCTGATTTTACTACTAGTTCAATAACTAGTCTAGATTTTTCAAAAGAATCTAAAAAACTAAGATCAATTTTAAAATAAATTAATAAAATCTTTACAATATTTTTTGAAATATAAGAGAGGTAAAAAACTAATAATTTCAATTTTAATTAAGTTAAAAAAGAAATATTAATTTTTGATAGAAAAACTAGTAAAAAAAAAGTAATTTTTTATAGAAAAATTGTTAAAAACTATTTAATTCTATTTATATTAAAGAAAATTTCCTCATACAATTAGTATGCAGCTTAATTTTTCAAAATAGATATAAGTTCAATATTTAAATTTTTTTTATCAAAGAAAAAATTGAATTTAAGAAAGATTTTTCTGACTTTTTAAAGAGAAATTAAGAAAAAACTAATATTCTAAGAGAAATTTGCAGATCTCACTAAAATATCTTCTCTACTAGAGCTTAATTAAATTCAGTTAAAACCTCAGTTGAATTTAACTGAGTTTTAACTGAGCTCTGTTAAGCTTGTTAAAGAATTAGTTAAAGCTCAACTCTATAGAATATCTTATAAGTATGCATTTAATTCTAGCTTGTCTCTATTCTCAGCTATATCTAGCTAATTCTAATCTTTAGTCTATAGTCTACAAAGATTAGATGCAGAGATCTTAGATTATGTGCTCTTTACTTTTCATAGATATCTTTTCTACTGTATCTAGATAAACTTTAATAAGAGTGGTATGAGAAGATACTTGATATAATTGAAAGAAAATCAAAATTAACAGAGTTTTCAAAAAGCTCAGATGTGTCTTTTCTCAACAATGACTTGATGAAAGCTTTTGAAAACTATCTAAATTGTTTTAATCTAATCAATCTCTTAGTCATTCAATTTTCACACTCTTTAGATTAAGTGTTATGGGTTGATAATAAAAATTATTTATGAATATTTACTTTTTAAAGAAAAGTATGTTTTTAATAATCAACTCTTCAAATCTTGTCTGAATAGTATGAAAATTTAGAGTTTGATCAATTTCAGTAAAGGCTTTTAAATAAGAGTATTCTTGAATCAAAATTTCAAAAATTGACTAAGTTTTGAAAAAGATGTTATTCAATAGCTGAGAATTGATAAATAGTTATTAAGCAGTTGACAAATAGTTAATAAATAGCTAGTATAAGTACTTTAAAATCAATAATCTCAGATAGTATATATACTACAATATGAAGATATAAAGTTTTTGATCAAAATATTAATAATTACTTAACTTTGAAAAAGTAATAAAAAATAATTTATAAATAATTTAAAGCTATATAATAATTAATTAATAATTTAAAATAATTAATAATAAATAATTTAAATTTTTAATATTTTATAAATTAAAAAAAATATAAAAAATAATAAAAACAAAAATAAAAATATTTTTAATTTTATATCTTTCTTAATTAAAAGGCTCAAACTATTAATATAATAAAATAATAAAAATATATATACTTTATAATTATTTGTTGAATAGTTGATAAGTATTTATAAAGTATTACTATATTAATATATATGTTATACTAATAAAGAGTTTTTCATATAGAAAATATATAAATATTAAAAAAAATAAATTAATAAGTTATAAAAATTTATTATTTAAATAATAATTCTTAATCAATTACTTATAAACTATTATTTAAATAAATTATAATATATATATTAATAAATTTAATTATAGTAAAAATAATAATAACTTGAGTTAAATACTATAATAGATAATATTAAATAATTATCAATTATTTATTAACTATTTGATAAGTAGTTAAATATCAGTTATTAAGTATTTATAAAGTATTTTTAATATTTATAACTTTTAGTTCTATACTAATCTTATTATCAATCTTAATTTTTTTTATTATTATTATTTAAAAAATAATTCAGATAATTATTAAATATTAAAAACTTAAAATTTGCAAATATATTTTAAAAAATTTAAAAAGTAATTAATAAATAACTATCATATAAAAAGAAATTATTATAATAATATTTTTATTATTTGATTTTTTTTTATATATATACAGTTCTTGATTTGAATATATAATTATATAAAAAAATTAACTTAGTTTTTTAGCAAAGTTATTCAATTTATATACTCATGATTAGTTATCTATTCTAGTATTTTATTACTTATATAAAGATACTATTTAGTTAATGTAATTTATCATCTAGTTGATCAGATTATCTAGTCAATTAATCTTTCATCAATCAAAGTATTTCAGATTAAACTAAGCAATAATTATAACAGAAAGTAGTAAATTATATTAAGAATTATTTTCTGCACAATGAGAATATGTATAAGTAGTATGTTCAATAGTCTCACATATATTACATTGTGATGCTGTGTGTTTTAATGATTGAGAGTTAGCAGCTTTAATCATTTCTTCTTATTCATTAACTTTTTATACACAATTCAAGCTTTCTTCAACTCTCAAAGCATTTTTTTAAGCTATGTATGTACAGTCTCTTTCTCACTTTCTTTTTTATTTTGCATTTGCAACTCTTAGTTCTCTGACCTTCTGCTTCAAAAGTGTCATTCTATGCATGATCATTTGACAGTTCTTGACAAGCTAGCTTAGAGTCTGATGAATAGAACTGAGTGAACTCTACATATGATGTTTGATATATTTTCTGACCTTCTCAGTCTATTGCTTCAATTGATATATATTATATAATATGACTATAGCTCAGGAAGCTTAGAAGCTATGAGAAGTTTTAAAAGAGATAAGTATATGTATTGTAATATTAAGATGTAAGAGAATCTGTTTAAAATCATATAAAATCAGCTCAGCTGCTCTAAAGCTGCTCTTGATGTTGCTCTCAGTCAGAGTCTGCATCTGAGCTACAGAATAAAGACTCAGAAACTTTTTCTTATCAGTATAATTGATTTCAAATCACATTTAATTTTCTATCTACTGTCTGTATATAATTTTCAGAGATGAGAAGCAGACAATATTTAATGACTAAAGAAGATGAAAGGAATGAGCTGATATGTAAAGAGTAATAATATTGTTCTTAGAGTAAAATCAGTCAAATTCAGCTAAAGTATAACTTTCATATTCATCAAAAATCAATAGTTGGTATTTGCTCTTTGTATAAAGTAAAGTGTTTTTATTGAATATCTTCTTCAATTAATACAAATTCAATTTATCAGTTGTTCAATCATTATCACTAACTTCAATGACTTAGTTGTCTGGCAGCTCTTCTATCTCATATCAATAGAATTGATGTACTTTTTCTTTGAGAATAATCATCATATGAAGAGCTCAATCTGTGATATTGATTTCAGTAATAATAGTTACTCATTCTCAATTTTCAGATTGAACTAATTTTGAACAATTGATTTTTTCAGACTCAATTATCACTCTAGCAGTACTAATAACTCTCATCTGAAATCTAGTCTCATCAAAGTTGCAGATATCATCTTTCAGAATTTCATACTTTGTAATGATATTTTGTACAAGTTTGAATCATTTATAGATAATCTCAGAATTCTCATATAGAGCTCATTAATAATTGAACTTATATAAGAACTTGAATTTGAGCTCAGAATGATAATTAATAAATTGATTAATTTAGCATTTGATCTCAGTGCTAGAATTTCAGTTGATAAGAAGAAGATTGACTGTTTCTCATACAGTACACACTTAAGAAGACTGATCATATTCATTCATGAATAGAATTTACTGTACAAGAACTGACTCTTCAGTAGAGGTTAATTTTCAGTTGTTGAGTTGAAAATTCTTTTGTGTTGTATGATTATTCAATCAATTCTGTAAGATGATAAAAAAAAATACTATATAAATTTACAGCTTTCTTAATACTTGAAGTTTGATCTCTTTTTAATGTTTGAATAGTTGAAAGAATCTTTTCTTTCTGAGTAAAAGCTTGAGAAGGCTATAGAGTGAGTATTTTATTGATATGAATGCTAAATATATACATATTGAATAAACTGATTAACTAGATGATTCTATCAACTGGATGATAAATTATATTATTAACTAACTAACTTACTAGTTAACTAATATATTTTTTAAATGAGTATAGTATTTAAGCAAGTATAATATTAATTTAAAATATTTTTTAATTTAACTACTCTTCTACTTCAATATATAATTATACTATTAATTTATAATAAAAATACTTTAAATTCTCTAAAAAGAGAGAAAAAACTTGAACTTATAATAAAAGTTTTTAAAAATTAAGAAATTACTTTAATTTATAAAGCTATTTACTTATTTAATATCTCTTATTCTACTTTAATCTATTGACTGAATAACTGATAATCAAGAATAAATTTATATATAAATTCATATAAATTATCTTCTACTAAAGAAGATAAAATAATTAAATGAGTACTAGATTAGATTAAATATGAATTTTTTTCACAATCAGCATTAATTGAGAATATAGCTAATTATCTTCTTATTATATAGAATTTAATCACTTTCACTACTTCCTCTCTTCATATTGCCAAGAACTGAGTATCAAATCTAGTAACATATTATCTAAAACTTCAAAGCTGCTATTTCAGATACTATAATCATGAACAAATCAAGTATAAAGATTAATGAATTATATATGATTGATTTAAAATCGTAAGAAATACAATTACTGAGTATGAAATTCTATCAGAAAATATATACAACTTTGATAAAACTGAAAATGCTATGAAAGTTTATGCCATTACTAAGATTATTGCTGGTAGTGAGTGCTATAGCAGAGTAAAAGCTTCGATCAAATCATCAAAATCTATGAATATGAAAATGGTTAATGTTATTATTTATAAAAAAGCAATATCAGAATATATTCAATATAAATAAGATAGAGAATCAAAAATACAAGAGATCTAGACATCAAATTCAACAAGAAGTAGGAGGTTTAACTAGTGAAGAAGTTCAAAGTCTTCTAGCTTCACCTGCACCATCTGCAGAGTCTGCAGCACCTGTTAAACAATCAGTTATTCAATCTCATAAGTCTTCACTATCTGCATCTGCTCTATGCTGATGAGCTCCACAACACTGCAACAATTGTAATATTCTCAGACATACAAGATTAAGATGTTCTCAACTGCGTGTAATTTAATTTAATTTAATTGAGTGTTGTAGCATTGAGATAATTTGAATTAAAATCTAATAAGTTGAGCTCTAGTGGTTTTGGTGTTGCGATCGCTTGAGTGTTTGCGCTCGCTTGGGAAATACATTAGTTACCCAAAAATGTGTAGTTTCTCCCTTCATGGAGGGATAACTAACTATAACTAGTTAGTTAATATAAAACTCTGGCTGTATGTCAGCAGGACCGATACCGCTAAAACACCAAAATTACGGAATCTGGGTGTATTTTCTTGGATGCCAGATATTTCCCCATGCCGCTCCGGGGCTTTCATTCCTTTGACCCAAGCAAAGCCAATTGCTCAAGGACAAAGAAATATTTCTTCGGGTAATCTCTGGCGGTGTGTGGCGATAGTGGCAGAAGCTACTTCACACCGCTTCCTCTCATGTGACACGCCCATCGGCTTGTTTTGGCTCCTTTCAACTTTTCCCTCCTCAGCCCTCTTTTTTTCTCAATTCTTTGCATCTCTTCCCTTCACAGGTTTCAGTCCCGTGTAAGCAACTTATATCCTCTGCCTTTTATTTTCTGGTCTTTTATCGTCAGTTTTCATTCTCACCAGGACCAGCTAGATTCTCCAATACCCCTCATTCCACTTCCCAATACCCACACCTATACATCTGCCAGACAAGTAAGTCATCATGGTCAAAGCAGGTTAGTAATCCCTCATTCAATTCTCAGAGTATTTTAAGAAACTCCTGTTCTAACTAATTGGCAGTTGTTCTCGGTGCTTCTGGTGGCATTGGCCAGGTACGCGGCTCCTATATGACTTACAACACTATCAAAAAAACATCGTCAACGTTGTGGGCTTCAACCCCAAAGCCAAACAGTAACAAGATGCAGGTTTTATACTAACTCTGAATCCAATGATCTCTAGCCGCTCTCCCTCCTACTGAAAGCTAGTCCTCTCGTAGACGAGCTCGCTCTTTATGATGTCGTCAATACCCCAGGCGTTGCTGCTGACCTCTCCCACATCTCCACCGTTGCTGTGGGTACCCCGCAAAAACACCATTTAGCACAACAATCAAATGTTGATATGCTGTGCACTGTAGACTATCAAGGGATATCTCCCCGACAACGATGGCCTCAAGAATGCCCTCACTGGCGCTGATATCATTGTCATCCCTGCCGGAATTCCCCGTACGCAATCCATTTATAGTCTCCTGAGCACCATGTCATTTCTAGACCATTAACCATTCCCCCAACCCAACAGGTAAGCCTGGCATGACCCGTGACGACCTTTTTAAAGTCAACGCCGGCATCGTCCAGACCCTAGTCAAAGGCATCGCAGAATTTAGCCCCAAGGCCTTCATCCTCGTCATCTCTAACCCCGTCAACTCCACCGTTCCCATTGCTGCTGAGGTTCTCAAAGCCGCCGGCGTTTTCGACCCCAAGCGCCTCTTTGGCGTCACCACCCTCGACGTCGTTCGTGCAGAGACTTTCACCCAGGAGTTCACTGGCCAAAAGGACCCATCCAAGACCTCCATCCCCGTCATCGGCGGTCACTCAGGTGAAACCATTGTGCCTCTTTTCAGCCAGGCCAAGCCTCCTGTCACCATTCCCGCTGATAGATACGATGGCCTTGTAAATCGTATGTGAAAAAGTTTTGGATCTGACAATATAGCATCACCAATGCTAATTCCAGTGAACAGGCGTCCAGTTCGGTGGTGATGAGGTTGTCAAGGCTAAGGACGGAGCTGGTTCTGCCACACTGTCAATGGCTTATGCTGGATTCCGGTAAAATATCTCACCCACCTTTTTCCATCAGTCTTTTAGATAAACGAGCGTTGACGGATGTTTCAACCTAGCTTCGCTGAGAGCGTCATCAAAGCCTCTAAGGGGGAGAAGGGCATCGTTGAACCAACCTACATTTACCTCTCCGGTGTCGAGGGAGGCGAAGCCATCAAGAGGGAAGTTGGCTTGGACTTCTTCTC
This sequence comes from Paracoccidioides brasiliensis, assembly GCF_000150735.1. Classification (NCBI taxonomy): domain Eukaryota; kingdom Fungi; phylum Ascomycota; class Eurotiomycetes; order Onygenales; family Ajellomycetaceae; genus Paracoccidioides; species Paracoccidioides brasiliensis. Next base: position 21,885 of record NW_011371371.1, read on the forward strand.
CATCCCCGTTGAGCTCGGCGTAAGTGACATATTTTCTCATCCGTGCATAACTTCTCAGTTTCTGGGAGCCAGACCCTGGGGTTAGACGACTGACGACGCTATTTAATTATAATAGGCTTCCGGTGCGGAGAAGGCCCATAACATCCTAGGTGGCATCACGGAACAGGAGAAGAAGCTCCTTGAAGCCTGCACCAAGGGTCTGAAAGGAAACATTGAAAAGGGCATCGAATTTGCCAAGAACCCACCTCCAAAGTAAAACCCCACCTATCCGCCCTCCTATCCGCCATCACACGTCTTCACCATTTGTCAAACCTCCTAATAAAAATAATATCTTGGAAAAGCGATGCATCATTTTGTTCCCTTCCCAGCAGTTCCCTTGCTTGCTCCCCAGGATATATCCTTGCATGTACCCTCTATCCCAACTACCCATTATTTGCTTTTATATTAAAATATGACACCCACCACCATTCAAAACCACAAGGCAAGCCAGGCAATCGAAGGGAGAGACATTTACTAATTGATGGATTTCTTTCTTCGCTCCTCTCTTTTCCTGGTGGATAGGCTCTAGGACACACATACAACGCAAAATCACCTTTTTGAAACGACGCATGTAAAAGAAAAAGGGACAACACATTCTGGTTGTGAAACCACGACGGTGTGCTTTTCAGGCAGTAGATGCGAGAGTGAGAGTTTCTTTTTGTTCTTTAGAAAAGATATAAATAAAATGAGATTGGGAATGAAGTGTTCCAATTTTTTTATATGTTTATTTATTTTTGTACTGTGTTTGGCCCCATTCCAAGCCGCTTCGCCCCAGCCTTTTTGCCATTTCCTAATCCAAAAGCAATGCTAGAGGTCGATAATAATTCAATTCATTAAAACACTGATAAATATCGTATTAACTCAAAATTACCCGGTCTAATGCTAACGGCGAGGGGTATCTTTCATGATTTGGATGATGGTTGTTGCTGTTGTATATGTATCGTCTTGATCTGGAAAGTTGCTCCTGGCAGGTCTGAGGATTCAGCTTGCACGGTGGCATTTATACCCATGCTCGCCAGGCCGCCGCGGATTATGCCGCAGGGGAACCAGAGATACTGCACGGGTGGAGTTAGGTTGGGTATGGCAGGTATATTTTATAAGAGTAAAAGGAGTACAACATGGGGTGGGTTAGGTATAAGCCTACTGATTGTGCTTTTGCGATTGCTTCGTTCTGATTTGCTAGGCTCATTCGTGTTAAGGGGCGGAAAGCGTTGTCTGTTAATACGTATACGCCCTGTATGATAAGTTCAATCAGGAGCCTGTCAAAGATGTTCTTCTATGCATTCCCCGTAATGCTTCCGTATCTATCAAAAACAAATAAGAGCCAGAAGGCTAGGAGGATGTAATGGTAATGGAGGAAATGCGCCAGGTTGGCTTTTCTCACCCTGTGGTTCGTCTTCAGATTATCAATCTGCTTCCGAAATATAATTGTCCAGAAATCCTTGCAGAGGAATTTTATCACGTCTAGATTATCTGTAAATCGCGGTCTATCTCGTGAGAATCTATTTTCATCTCATACATGAGAGATCAGTTAGTTCTATGTCGGTCTAAGGAAGAAATAAGATCGTCCAATGGCTTGAGAAACCGTTTACAGGCAGTGACAAGAAAATAACTAGATAGAAGATGTAGCATCTATCTACATCATTGCCCATACTCAAAATGATCTAGATCTCTAGAATCCGAAACGGCTACCGCTGCAAACGTGGTAGTAAATATGCATTCATCTTACCTCTCCGCTAACCCCTGGCCAACCCGAAACCCCAAAGTCTCCAATCTATAGAAGGTAGCTTCGCGATGCTCTTCTTCGTCCAATTTGCCATTGACTCCTGACAGTTCGTCCGCTAGTCGTTCCGCCATTGGCACTAGTTCTATGAGGAGGAGATCCAGACATGAGGCGCTGAGGAAGCGGGCGTGCGGGTCCGATGCGGTGAAGGGTGGAACTGGGGTGTCGAAGGACATCTGAGAGGGAGAGGGTCTACTTGTGGGAAGGCGGGGAGGAAAGGTGGCGGGCGGAGATTACAGGGTGTTCGGGAGGGGAGTGATTCTCACGGAGGTGAGTGAATACTAAGGTTGTTGCTTTTCGGGATGGATGTTGGTCGGATATGGTATATATTGATATCGAGAATTATATGGCTAGGCATCAGCAGAATTTAGAGAAGTAAGGAAGACGTTGAGGAGTAGTTATGGAGGTTTCAATGCTGTAGTTCCAGAATTAGCTTACTAGTTAGTTAAACTAACGTAATTCCCAGGCGAGTGGCTCACCAAACTGCATAGCGAAACTAATTTATCAATCTTCCTACTTTGACGCGTCAAAATACCATCAAGTCACAATAAAATAAAACTCTATAGAAATAGAGGACAGGATTCAACATGCAATTTCATCTTTGAAAAATAAAGAAACTATATCTATTCATGAAGTAGCAAGGTTGCACAATGTTTCAAATTGTGCTTTTTTTATTGACTGATTGATTGAAACTGAAAAGAAAAATACTTGATCAATAAGTGATGAGTTTAGCATGTCATGGCTCAATTTTTAGTTAAGATAAAAGCTTCTATTCATCTATATAACTAGGCGGCTGCAATGAGAATACTAAATTGAGAATTAGAATATGAAATAAATAAGCAGTCAAATATGAATAGATGATTAAAATCAAAACAAATCAATATGAGCAATCAAATATGATTGAAGATTAAAGTGATTTAATATTTAGAGTATAGCAAAGCAGATTAATCTTAATTTACATTATCAACAACTGCATTATAGCATTTATTTCTGATTTAAAAAAAATATTTACTTTTAAATAATTATGTTAGAAGCAAAAAAAAAGTAAAATAAAAATTTCATCAAACTTATCAATTAATTGATTGTAGTAACTAAATTTTTATAAATTTTCTTTTATACTTTACTAATATTAAAAATATTATTATTATTTTTTTTAAAAAAATATTAAGATTTATTTAGCAGTTTGACAGCAGTAATAGAGTTTAAAAAAATATAAATAAAATAATAATTTTTAACTTAATAATTATTAAATTTATAATATATATAATAGTTTACTTGATAGTATTTTTTCATTAAAAAGATATTATTATTATAGAACAATTACTGATAATATAATTTAAAATTAATTTACTTTGATTTTAATTATATTCAGTTATTTAGATTAATTTATTTTAATTCTTAATTATTTATTTATTTTATATTTTAATTCTCAGTTTAATATTTATATTATAGCTATCTAATTAGATAAATAAATTGAAGTTTTTATCTTTTTATCATTATAACTCTAGTTGAGTCATGATATAATATTAAACTTCTTTTTTTCATAATATAATCAATAAGTGAGTTAGTCATATAAGCAAGTTGATCACTTCTCATCTCATTGTATAATGAGAATGCATCTATGCCTCAATCATAAAGAAAAAGAGAAAAAGTTATATTATTAATTATTTTCTATATGTCTAGACCACATATGAGCAGTATGCTTAGTAATTTCATATACACTACATTGTGATGCTGTTTGTTTTTGTGATCAGAACTCAGCAGTCTCAATCACTTCTTTTTTCCATTCATTGATGCTTTGTATGTGATTCAAGCCTTCTTCAACCTCTAAAGCACTCTCTTGAGCTATATATATATGGTCTCTTTCTCACTTCTTCTTTTATTTAGCATTTACAGCTTTTAATTCTCTGTTTTCAGCTACTAGAATAGCAGTACTATGTATTGCCATTTGACACTTCTTGACCAGCTAACTCAAAGCTCAATTGCTTAGACTAAGTGAACTCTGTGTATAGTAGTTGATATATTTTTTGACCTTCTCAGTCTGCTGCTCCAATTGATGTATATTATGTAGTATGATAGTGGCCTAGGAGGTCTGGGAGCTGTAGAAGGTTTCAGAGAGAGTGGGAATATGTATTACTGTATTAAAATGTGAGAGAATCTGCTCAGAATTATATAGAATCAATTCAGCTGCTCTGAAGCTACTTTTGATATTGTTCTTAGTCAGAACCTGCATCTGAGCTGCAGAATATAGGGTCAGGAACTCTTCTTTATCAATATAATTGATTTTAAGCCATATTTGATTCTTCATCTATTGTCTATATACTGTTTTCAAAGAAGAGAAGCAGTTAACATTCAATGACTAGAGAAGATAAGAGAAATGAGATGGCATATAAAGAGCAATGATCTGATTCTCAGAGTAAAATTGATCAAATTTAGTAGAGGCATAACTTCTATACTAGTTCAAAATCAACAGTTAGTATGTACTCTTTGTACAGAGTAGAGTCTTCTTGTTGAACATCTCTTTCAGTCAGTACAAGCTCAGCTAGTCATTTGTTCAGTCATTCTCACTGACTTTAATCACTCAATCTCTGAGCAGTTCCTCAGTCTCATATTAACAGAACTGATACATCTTTTTCTTGAGAATAATCATTGTATGTAGAGCTCAGTCAGAGATATTAACTTTAGCAATGACAGTTATTCATTTCTAATCTTCAGACTATACAAGTTTGAAATTCCTGGTTTTTTTAGATTCAGTAATTGTTTTGACAGTCTTAATAATTCTCATCTAAAATTCAGTCTCATTAAAGTTGTAGATATCATCTTTCAGAATCTCATACTTTGTAATAATATTTTGTACAAGTCTAAATCACTCATAGATAATCTCAGAATTTTTACATAGTATATGTTGATGATCATACTTGCAGAAAAACTTGAATTTCAGCTTTTTATGATGTTTGACAAAGTTTTATACCCAGCATTCACTCACTGTGGGTGAGGGGTTGAATCTCTGACTGATAAGAAGAAGATTAATTATTTCTTGTACAGCTGTAATTTGAGATAACAGATCTCACTCATTTGTGATCAGAATTCATTGAACAAGAGATTCTTTCTCTATAAGACTAAGTTTTCAGTTCTTTGAGAGAGTGTTAACATATGCTGTATGATCATGTATCTGAGCATCTAAGATGAAATATAAAACATTATACAGCTTTGCTGGAGCTCATACACTTGAAATTTGATCATTTTTAAATGCTTGAATGACTAAAAAAAGTCTTTCTTTCTGAGTAAAGACTTTATTTCTTTGTATGATTAACATTTTTGATGATAAAGATGTTGTTCTGAGATAAGATGAAAAGTAGCTGACTTGCTTATATGATCAACTTACTTATTAATTATGTTAAGCTCTAGTAATTAAATAAGCAGATTTTATATTCATGTTTATATCTATATCTCTATTTATATTTAATTGAGCTTTTCAGTGATTATAACTATGCTAAGTACTTAAAATCTTAGTTAATTTTTAATTTTTTTATTATTCTTTTCTTATTTTTTATTTTATCATCAAAATTTCTCTTGCTACTTTTTGTTAGGAATTTAAAAATATTATTTAGAAGCCTTATAATTAAATTCAATAGTTGTAGACTAAATATCAGTTTTTACAAATAGCTTTAAATAATTCTTAATTTTAAACTTAATTTTCTCTAAAGCTCTTACTATTAGATTTTGAAAAAAATTATTGATTAAACTTTAAAATTAAATATTTAATATCTTTTAACTAAAGTTAAACTATAATATTTACTTAAATTTAGATTTAAATATATAAGCAATAATTCTTCCTCAGGTAATTTAAGCTGAAGAAATAAATTATTAAGATATAACTCAGTTTTTAATCATATTTCTTGTATAAATAAAATAATTAAGATAAAAATACAAATTATATAATTTAAAATAAAACTCAAATAAATTTTTGACAGTCTATATTACTAAACTTGAATATATTCTCTATGAAATCAAAGCTCAAATGTGATTAGATTCCTCAAAAATGTTTTAATTTTATTAAAGTCTTAGTATATTAATATACAATTGACTAGCTCAGCAATTAAATTTATCTTGAACTTATAACAAATTTTTATATATTATTTAATATTTAGCTTTTAATAATTTCTTCTATTTATTTTTACTTTATACTTTTCAGTAGTCTAGTTATTCAGCTTATTATAATTATTCTACTTATTATGATCGTTTTAATTTTATGAATATAAATCAGATTAATACTTTTAACTTTTTATATAATTTTTTATTACATACTTTATCAATTTTATTTTCTCAATAAGAAAAGTAACATCAAGAAGGCTATTATATATATTGTGAATCTAATAATTATTAAGTTTAAAATTATTATTTTTATTTATATCCTTCTAAGCTCTATCACTATTAAACTATCAAATAAAATTTAGTCTATAATCAAAAATCTAATAGTAACTTTGATATTAATGAAATATAAAAGAAAATATATAAAAATTTAATAAATAATAGCTAAGATAATCGATGTACTAATAAGCTTAATAAATTTTATTTTACTCTTTTCTTGTATCTATATAGCTACTTGAGAGCAAGTACTTTTTTAAACTAAGAGATAATGTTGTAGTATTATCACTGATAATATAAAATAAAATTAATCTATTTCAATCTCAATCATATTTAATTGTTTAGATTTATCTGCTCTGATCTTCAATTATCTATATATATTTAGTTACTTATCTCATTTTCATATTTTAATCCTCAATTTAGTATTCTTATTATAGCTATCTAGTTAGATGAATTAAGCTTTTGTCTTGTTGTCATCATGTCTATAGTTGAGTTATAACACTCAGTTCTTATCAATATATATGAAAAAAAAAATGAAAGAGAAATAGCAATGAAGATAATGAAATTATATAGTAAAAAAATAATTAGTTATATTCTTAATAAATGTTAACTGTGAGAAAAATTCTCATTTAACTTAATTCAACACTTATTCAACTAGTCTATTCTCTTTAGTCTGAGTAAATTTGATTGAATTTACATGTGGATTCAAGTAAGCAGTCTGGTTATTAAGTCTATAATTTAGAGTGGAGAATGACACATTAAATACACATGAAGCTTCACTGGTTGGGAATATTTCTTGCTTTTTTAAAGCATTTATTATGAGTTCAAGCCTCTTCTCTCTCTCAAGAGAATTTGAAGTGTTTTATTGCAAATTGGTGGCATAATTGCACATTAAGATGGATGAGTAGTTAAATGAGAAGATATTTTTGAATTGATGATCTACTTACTTGGATGATCTGCTCACTTGGGAATTATGTTAACTAACAAAAATAGTCTAGGACTTTGTCAGGTTCTGCTCTGCCTGTATTGCACAGTAATTCTTTTAATTTGTAAATTACATCTAATTGCAAAGTCTGGATACTTGCAAAGGCATTTTGCAACAACGGGCTAAGTATCAAAACGAAAACAGAGAGCGAAAACACGATGCTTAGAAAAATATGTCTAGACATATATCCCCGAAAGAGACAGCAACCATAAGAGAAATTTGCGGAGAACAATGGCCTGGCAATGATCCACACAATCTTCAATTAAAAGCTGGTTAACCTGGCTATTAATAAATTCGAAAATATGTAGCCCCCTTGAACACCTGAACGCCTCGCTCCCCACTGTATGTTCCCTAATAAATGATCATAACTCCCTTGGTATGGTATGGTATTGTGGATGATTCAAGCAGGTAGGTAATAGATCTCCCGAAATTTGATCTTGCGCCAAATCTTCCAAACGAAATAGCAGTTTTGCATACGAAAACCGAAACTTCCCTGGGTCAGGAAACCCCCACAAACACACTATCAAATACAGATCGAATCATATCAAATTACAATCACGTCGTGAATAATATCTCATGTGTCATAATAAAATGAACTTGGTGCAGGAGAGTTGGAGTTACTTTGACTGGAAAGCGCATATCCGCCATTACTCAAGCTGGTCCGCGCAGCAAACTCTGAATGTCGATTTCTCAAATATTGGCTGGATTGGATGTGTGGGCGTTTTGCCGCACGTGGAGGTGGTTCATCTTCATCATCGCTTATAGTCAAATCGATGACCTTACTAGCTGGTCGTTTATTATTATTTGGGGTAGGTCGAGAGGCGGATGGGACGGATGACACAGCTCGGGATTGCACAGATGGAGTTCTTTGTAGAGTTAATGGTGCGGTGGTCTGTTCCTGTTTTAGAGTCACCGGATGTGAATCTTGGATTTCGATGAGATCGTCACCGTCGTCGCTAGAGGGAGAAGGGTTCCCTCCCAAGGTCGAATTTTCGTTGTCCTTTTGCATATACCATTTCCCGTCTGGCTCGAGAGTGACTTGATCAACACCAGTTGGTGTTGATCTCAGGATATCATCCACGTATCTAATCGGTTTAGTGTCAGCGATAAATGAAAAGTTGTTGCATATTACTATAGGCTTACTGATCAATTTGTAGCGATTCGAAGCTCGTGGCCTTGTTGCAGACTGGGCATGTCCACGTGGGGGCTTGTTCTTGCAATTGTAGGAATGATGTCGCATCGAAGCACTGATTATGGGCACAGATCATCGACCGGCACGGAACAGCTATTCGAAGTGTTGACAATGGACATTTTAGTGACATCACAGCAGAAGTAGCGACAATGTCGGCATCTTCAGCTCTGTTTTTCACTAGCGGTATTGTCAGACATTGTTTACATATAGGTTGAAGTCCGTAGTTCAAGATATAACTTACTTTCACGTATGACCTGCTCCGAAGATATTATTTTGCGACTTTGCAGTTGCTTCACCAACTGCTCTACCGAATGTTTTCGAACGAGATTTATAACTACAAAGTGTCTCTATGCACAACAAATTAGTACAATGAGCAACAGAAATCTAGGGTCGTATAATAGCCAAACCGAGCTAGTTAAATGGCACTGGCTAACCTTCTGCGTAAGTGCGTATGTCATAACAACATGGTTAATATAACCGGGTTTCTTTCGGATGAAATTGGTGATGTCTGCAGGTCGCGTGGAGCCCGGCTTGTTTTTCAATCCGCGAAGATTTGCTTTAACGTCATCAAGGTTCGCTTTCAGCTCGACTTGATGAGGGAATGCAATGTCGCATTTAGTGTATTGAGTCAGGCCGCTATCGACTGCGCAATATACCATAATACGTAAGGATGGATCATTCTGTAGCCGGGCTACAATTGGAGGCGAGAGAACTACTTTTAAATTCACACTATCCCGAGTATCCTGCCTAACTGCAGCGTATTTAGTGGTTTTCATATTTCTTCAGGAGTTCCGAAACATATTGGTATGCTCACTCTTGCATTCCACCACAGGGGTTAGAGGATCTATTATCGAATAGAAGGGGCTATCCTTAAAGCTGAGTCGACCTAGAAACGGAGTAAGCATGATAGCAGTATAAGTATACAGAGAATGAAACCATACCGGTCGAGAAAGAATGGCTTGGAGTCATTGGAACAGAGAGGGACGCTGCTGTTTGCTGCGCATACGGGGATTGTGCAGGTTGATGTTGTTGATACGTTGGAGAGGGTTGTGTTGGAGTTAGCGGTATCTGCAGATGGGCTGTAGCGTAAACAAATCTCTTCAGCTGATTATATCTGTCTGTTTGTCCTGCTCGAAAGAGTCGTTCAAGCCCTGTGGAATAACACCACATCTAATATCAGTTCTGTTCGACTCCTCTGGAGGGTAGCGGAGAAGACTAACGATCAATTATTCGGTCTTGTAAAACCACCTTAACGCCTGAAACAGGAAGATTTTCACTTCGCAAAATATCCTTCAGCTGGGAATTAAGTAACGACTTTACAATAGCAATGACTCGTTGTAAATCGGCAGTATCCTGACCCGTCGACGCCATTTTCCAAAAACGGAGGATTCAAGGCTTGCGACTATTAGGATCTGGAGGTTAGGACGACAGGCTTGCTGGGAGCTTTAGAGAGAGGATACATTTGTGACTAGGATCAACAAAGTGAACAGAAATGGGTATCTGAGAGTGAATATGACCTCCGCATTCCGCAGTTTGTCGTCTTTCTCGACGCTGTCTGCAAGAGAGACGAAAAGCTCCAAAGTTGAAGTGACCTCACAATGCGGCTGCGGCTGCTGACATAAGCCCAATGTTAGGCTACACTCCAGGAATTTTCGCTGCTTCATTTTCCACAACCATTCTGGGGCTTAGGTTCAAAGGACTTTTAACTGCAAATTAATCGCAATATCTCTCGTCACAAATAAAACTTACTTAACCAGGGTCTCCATTGGATTGGCCCCTCAGTCATCATTTGCGCCATTTCTGCGCGACCAGGACATCTGAGTCTCATTTCAGCATTCGAATCTTGAAATCCGACTCAATCCGGTGACTTTCGCAAAAATGGCTAAAGGTCTCCGATCCAGCGTTAAGCAACGCAATAAGGCCAAGCTACGTGCTGAAGTATTTGGTCCAGTTGTTGACAGGAGGACTGAAAGACTTTCGGCAAAACTGGTAGCGCTGGCGTCCAAACCCAAGGAAGTGAATATGGATGATGCAGGTATGAGCAATGCAGTTGAGTTCACAGTATAGCCTTTCTGAGGCTAAAATATATGTTCTAGAAAAACTCGATATGAGCAGAGAGGCTGAAGATGACGAAAGAAAAGGTGCGTACGATCCCCTTCACGTCTGACTATGGCATATTGCAGTACAATGCAACCCCCTTCCACTTCTTCCGTCGTGTCTTTGGGTGGGTTAGCTGCTGGTTGAATTTATTGCCCTTCTCTTCCCGAGTAGGGAAGCTGACATTTGTTTCTACAGATATGGATATCGATGAACCCTCTGGCATGACGAAGCCATCCTCCCAGCATACCCATCGAATCCAGAAAAAGGTTCGAAGGAAGACACGACCATCAATTACATTTGCTGCGCATCCATTGAAAAGAAAGAGATTATCCAAAAAGAAGTGAGGGATTATGTCATTAACTCCTGAGTTGTCATGTTGTTTCAAAATACCGGTTTTTCCACCTGATATTTTCCGCTTGGTTTAGATTTGGCGCATCGATTGGACAAGCATTTGGGCGATCTGCGGATTTTTGGTTGATGTTTAGAAGTTAGAATAATGTCAAAATATTTTTGATGTGCTGGAGACCTGAGGGATGCTTGGACCATTTGAGGTCATTTCTTACAATAATTACCATTTGCTCAAAATGTTCCATTCGAGGGACGAGTTTACGTGTAACTGATAAATAAACCCTAGTATTTGTTAATACCGAACTATCTTTGCTCGTAACTACCTAGATAAATTCCGTTCAATTAAATAAATATCATTTTTTTATCTAAATTCTGTAATAATCAAGTGAACAAACTAGCTCCCTTTCCTTGACTAACTAATCATCAAATCGTTTGTTAGTTAAAAAACGCGATCTTGGTTTGGCTGGTTCTGATTTTGGACCCAGCTGAACCTGAAGCTGTAACAACCTGCAGAGTTCATCAAATCCTATACTTTCTGCATCCCAGGCACAACGAAATGCAAACCAACAAGCAGGGCGATGGCGAGTCAGTGCTGTCTGAAGGAGCCAGTTTCATCAGTCATTCCCAATTTCTTATATTTTGAGTGACTATCCATTCGTTTCCTGGGATCATTATGGCGCCAAAATGGCCCCTGTTTCTCTCCAACTTGCTTTTCCCGCTGGCAATTCTGCTGTTTGCAAGCGGCTTCTTCCCGTATAAACCATTTATTCCGGGTCTAGCGACGTTCAGTGAAGAAAGTAATGGCATTCGATTATCAGCACCGTTTGATAGGGTCGTATTTATGGTGGTCGATGCTCTAAGGAGGTAAATTGGCGCTGCATTTTGCTGGGTGATTGACCTCTCATTGATATCACTTTACAAAATAGTGACTTCGTATATTCAGAGCGGTCAGGCTTTACATTTACTCAAGGGTCAGTGAAAGGATATGTATAGATTGAAATGTATTTACACACGACTTCCTGACTCTCTCTTAGGCTAATCCAGTCTGGGGCTGCAATGCCATTTACGGCCCATGCGGGTGCACCGACGGTCACAATGCCGCGGGTGAAGGCCATTACAACAGGTTCCGTGCCTTCATTTTTAGACGTAATTCTTAATCTTGCAGAATCCGATACATCATCGACCCTCGTTTACCAGGATACCTGGCTTGCTCAGCTAAGAGCCCGACCGGGTGGACGTTTGGTTATGTATGGGGACGATACATGGCTGAAGCTTTTCCCTGGGTTTTTTGACAGACACGATGGAACAACAAGCTTTTTTGTTTCAGTAAGTGAAATTTTTGCCTTCTATAAACCCAGAAAACCCAGCATTAAAATTTGTTTAGGATTTTGTCGAGGTGGACAGTAATGTCACTCGTCACGTTCCAGAGGAGCTCAAGATGGACGACTGGTCCGCGATGATTTTGCATTACCTTGGCCTGGACCACATAGGGCATAAGTCAGGTCCGAACAGGTTAGATATTGATTCATTTGGCTTTTGTCACGTTCGATTCTGATATAGCCCTAGCTCCCATATGATCCCCAAACAGAAGGAAATGGACTCGGTGGTTAGGGAAATATATAACGCCATCGAGAACGAGGACCATCTGTCATCTACTCTCCTCGTATTATGCGGTGATCATGGCATGAATGATGCTGGAAACCATGGCGGCGCATCTCCAGGGGAAACCTCCCCTGCTCTCGTGTTTATCAGTCCAAAGATCCGGCGGATACAGAAACAAGGAATCTCGCTGCAGCCACCGCTAGCCGATTTCCAGTACTACCAGTTAATCGAACAATCTGATATCGCTCCTACTCTAGCGGGATTGCTTGGGTTTCCCATTCCCTTGAACAGTTTGGGAGTTTTTATACCTCAATTCTTACCCATGTGGAAAAGTGGTGAGTGAAAATGGTTCAATAAAAATCCCTCGATATACTGAACTTGAACTAGATTCGGAACGACTTGATGTTCTTTTGGAGAATGCTAGGCAAATACGTAATGTTGTTAGCACTACATTCCCAGCCTATAAATTCAGCAACTCCTCCTATACGTCAGATATATGTGCACCGACATCAGATATAGAAATTGCTTCTCTTGAATGCGGTTGGCAAAATGCCTTACGATTGGTTTACGCAGCTCGTAATGACACCGGTCATTCGAAGCCAGCTGAGGATGCCCTGCTTGCGTTCTCCCGAGCGGCTCAGGATGTCATGAGCAGTGCTGCAAGTAATTATAATCTGGGAAGGCTTTATATTGGCATTTCCTTGGCCTCCCTGGTAGTTGCACTATGTGTTATTTCCTCCCTTCTCATGATCAACGGGGCTGAGATGTTTAGTGTCTTCATTGCTGTGGCCTACGGCGTCATGATGTTCGCAAGCAGCTATGTAGAAGAGGAGCAACAATTTTGGTATTGGGTTCTCAGCGGGTGGACTTTCTATCTGTACGCCAGGCCTCACATCCAAAATGGAGACAAGAATAGCGAGGATAGGGGTGCATCATCACAAGGAAGCCAGATTTGGAGTGCTCTTATCTTCGCGGTCTTTTCAAGAATTATGCGACGATGGAATCAAACAGGCCAAAAATTCACCTCTGAACCAGACGTAGCGAGGACATTCTTGCCAAAGCATACGAGTATCCTCTGGATACTGATTCTTCTAACATACACCGATATCTGCCAGAGAATGGTGCGCCGTACATCGTCGACCGGAGCAGTCTCATTTTCACGCCTTTTCTTCACCGTCTTAACCAGCTTTGCATTCCTCTTCAAACTGGCCTTCACTTCAGCTGACTCCCCAGAAATACTTAAAGGCACAGTGCTTTTCGGTCATCTAGTTGAGAGAATCGTTGGGGTGTCCTTAGTCGTCCAAGCCCGGACCGTGTTTTCCGGCATGGCCATAGTATTAAGTTACATCATTTACCGTGAGATCAAGCGGCAATTGGCTCTCAAAGCCTTCCTCTCCAAAACTCGGAACCCGCCCAATCCACGTCTCCTCAAACGCAACACCGCTCATTCCACGGCGAGATTTTCAGTAGACCTCCACAATACAGTAAGCCTTTTCCTCGTCACCCAATCCCGACCAACCAACATCCCGTTATTCCTTGTCTTTCGGCTTCAACAATGGGCCCTATCGTCTATGAAACTATCAGAAAACGAAATAAGCATTACCTCACTGATCCTACAATACGCGTCATTTTTCGCGTTGGGAGGCTCCAACTCAATTGCGTCTATCGACCTCTCTAACGCCTACAACGGGATTAGCGATTACAATGTCTTCCTCGTCGGTATCTTGACGTTTGTAAGCAATTGGTCCGGTCCGATTTGGTGGGTTTTCGCAACTCATTCCCTATTTGTTAGTGGAGAACGTCCTTCAATACGTCGTCGCGGTCATCTGGGATATTTGACCTTTTTCATTACGACGAGCCTGCTTGCTGTGATGGTGGCCTGTACTGTGCTGCGGACTCATCTTTTCATATGGACTGTTTTCTCTCCCAAGTTTCTGTACATTATGACGTGGAGTTTGGTACAGCATCTGGTTATTAATTTGCTACTTGGAGAGGTAATATTGGTGTCAATTTGTTAGAAAAGATTTAGATCACATGTATATTACAGGACTGCAGAATGCAGAGGACTTGAACATTGAATATCTACATGTATACACAGTAGGAACAAGTAGAGTAAAACGCCACTCCAACGCCATTCTTATCTGGTTCATAAACCCGTTCTCCGAAGAGACATATCTGAAAGGAGAAAAAAGAAGAAAGAAAAAAAAAAGCCATGACAAGTAGACTTAATCAGCGCACAAATCGCCAAAAATATCATCAATCGCATCCCCTTTCCTCTTTTTCCTTTTCGTGTTCAGTTTCTTCCTCTTCTGCCGCACTGCTTCTTCCTCGTGCCCACCCAACCGCACCGATGAAACCTCACAATTAGACCTCTCTTCCAAACCCTCTCCCTCCCTTCCATCAATAGCAGCCACCGAAATAGTAGGACTTTTCCCTTTCCCCCTCCCTTTCTTACTATCAGACCCTGCTTTCTCTACAGAGTCTGTCGCACAAGGAACATAAACCGTTCTCTTCACCACCTCGCCAAAGTCGACGCTGGCATGCTTATCGCGAGTGGTGGATACGGGAGAAGTAGTTGTAGCGGCTGCATTACTAGCTCCGACCTCCAGGGCATAGTTGACCACTGGTGATTGATTCTCGCCTGCCTGCGCAACGGCCTGGGCAGCCTGTGCCAGAGTTGCGAGAAGCACGACGCCCATGGAGGTAAATTGGGTGTCTGCAACGACAGTGGAAAAGGCGCTGTAAGGGAGAGTTAGTATTTCTTCATTTTTTCCTGTGAAGGGAAGGGGGGAAGCTAAAGCTGGAACCGGATTCCGCAATTTTCTAAAGACATACGATAAAGACATAAAAGCACAACGCACTGAATAACTGGCCAATTGAAACATATGTATAAAAGCAACACAAGAAACCAAAAACCTCTTAAAAAAAATCTTACATATAACACCTCGGCACAATCCAAAAATGCATATATCGCATCCTCTCCAGCACCTTGACTCGAAACCCATCATCATTATCATACTCATCGCCATACTGCTCATACCTCCTCACCAGCGCTACCAGCTCCGCCATCGACCGCTTCAGCATAGCGAGCCATTTCCACCACTTCGCGGCCCCGTGCTGGTTCTTGTTCCGGTGGTAGAGAAGGTGGAGAGATGTGTGGATTGCAATGAGAGTACGAGAGGGCGACATGAATTGTTTTTTTCGCTTTTTGGGGGAGGAGGTTGAACGGGAGGGAGGGTTCAATTTCATTTTGCAGTTCAATGTGGGTGTGGATGGAGAGAAAAATGTTAGGCTTTTCTGCTCTCTTTCTTTTTTACTTTTTTGAGTGGAGGGGTGATTTTGCTTTACCATTTTAATGGACCGGGTTGGCTTTGGGGATGTTATTATGGTATTGCTCTCAATTTGGGTGGAAGGTTAGATGAGAATTATATATAGTTACGTATAACTAGATAAGCTTTTTGGAGCAAATCTTGCGTTTTGAGTTTAAAAGAGCCCGCTGCAATTGATTGGCCCGGGATCTACCCCTGAAACCCTTCATTGTCCTTGTTCAAGACAAGCAAATATCCATGGCAGACAAAGAAGTGAGTACCTACATACCTACATACAACTTGAGCCTAGAGAGAGGGTCAATAGTCCAAGTTGATCTCGTCTATGTGCATTATATTTCCCAGATGATGCTAGGTATTCCCTTGATGGGAGTAATGGTTTTAATTTGTAATGTAGCCAGCTCATAGGTGTTATGAAGACTATGATAAGACTACAATTGAATCAAGTAACATGTAAAACTGATTCTTTCTTTGTTTTTGGACTTATTCTCACACAATAGTTGATTAACTTACACACTCCATTCATCCAGTCACATAGTTATAAACATGCAATGAAGAGTTCAAAAAACAAAAAACAAAACTAGCATTGCTCAATTAAACTTTGCTAAACTGACCTGAACATCTGAAAAAAATTATGTCACAGTGTATTATTACCTTGATGTCAAATCCCATTTCCATTTCCATTTTTTTTAATATATTTGTTCCCCCCATTTTCCATTTTCCATTACCATTTCCATCCCCAACCAGTTCCAAACACCAGAGAAGGGAAAAGAAGAAAAATCAAAAGAAAAAAAAAAAACTATACTGGTACAGGCAAAAACATACACCAGAGGGAATCTACAAAGACCCAACAACCAGCCAAACCGCGCGAGCCAAACACCATGTGTGTGCATATTGATAACTGAAATTGCCACCCAAGCCGATTGTATTTGTAAGCGAAAACAGGCAGAGTTGATAAAAAATGGAATGCCGTTTATTTTGCCCAAGGGTTCTCATTTTTCGATGTGATGGGATATTTATTGGTTTTTTGCCTCTGAATTGTGGCTGTGGCTGTGGCTGCGGCGGTTTTCGGATTTTCCGTTTGTTTCTCCATCCATATTTCTTGTTGTTATGGGGAGGAGCGTAAGCATTGACAAAAAACAAAAAGGAAAGAAAGAAGATTAAAATGATTAAAAGGGGGATGAAAGAAATTGATAATTCACAAGGGGAGGGTGAGGAGATATTAGGAGGTTGGAAAACAAAGAAGAAAAAGAAAAAGAAGTCACAGAAACAGATTGAAAAACAAGAAAGTAAGGCAGGGTATCAGACGAAAACGACATATTAAACTAATTATTCTTTTCTTTATCCGGAGGTTGGACCAACACTATTCCTATTCCCGTTGCCACAGCCAATGGTACCAACGTTGGCATTGCCGACATTCTCATAGCAAGGCGACATCGCAATAGGTAACATATCACCATGTCCATGTCCGTGGAGACGACGGGGAGTATAAACTGGACGGGGATAGTAGAATTCACGCTCAGCGGCGATGGTGCCGCGGTCAAACTGGCTGCGGCGACGACGCTGTTCATCACGATACTGCTGTCCAACGCGAGGGGCAAAGAGGCCTAGGACATATAAGTGGCCTTGCTTAATGGGAATGGGCATTTTTCTTCTCCGTTTTTTCTCGTTTCTTATTTTTTTTTCTTTCTTGTTTTCCCTTTTGGTAAGGATGGGGTGAGGGTGGGAGACGAGAATCAAATACGCACCAACATGTTCGGCATTTTCGACGCTACGACGCATTTTGGAAGGGTTGTCGGGACCAGGGAAACGGTCCTCGGTGCCAGCCACAGGGCCAGTGCCGGTGTGGAAGATCTAGAGCAGGTTGAGAAAGGATTTGGTGTGATTAGGGGAGGGGAAAGGAGGAGGACATGCTGTGTGTACGTACCTTTGGACGGAAGGAAGGATGCTCAAGCATCACAGAGCTATTGCGGAACTTTTGGACGAGACAGTCCTTGCCCTGGATGGCTATGGAATATTTAGTAAACAAATCAGAATTTGCTTTTCAACAGAAAGACATTACTTACTGGCATAGGAGATTTCGGCAATTTTGTCGCTATTGAAGCAGTTCCTGTCGAGACTGTTAGCGAAGCTATTCTGAATATGTTTGAATCAATCATACCAGCTATGGCCTGCACGGGCTTTGGCAAACTAGAAAACGAAGAGACTGTAAGTGCTTTGTACACATGGGGTTAGTTGGATGGAAGGCATAGAGCATACGTCGATGATGTCAATTGGCTAATCACAGAAGTTAGCGTGAATGCAAAACACAGTGACTGTATGTGTGTTGGATGGTATTCTTACATCTTCAAAGTTGATGAAGGCATAGCCAACACTATATATATGGTTGGTCAGAAGAAAAAGAAACAAATTATAAGGAGATGGTGTGCAACTGACTTGCAGTTGTTTGCGAAATCTGCACACAGGAGCTTGAGTCAGTGTCTGGAACGAAGCTTGGATTGAGAGACAACGGCGACTTACCGATACGCAAATACATGAAATCATATTTCCCATGGCTGGTTTCGTCGACGATATCCTTGAGCATTGCCTAACAAGAGCGTTAGCAAGTAAGGCTTGAGTTGTAGAATAAAACAAGGCAGCGGGGCCTTGTATATGATATACCTGGTCAATCTTGTTGGGAATGTTGCGGAGCATAATCTAGCTCAAATTAGTAACAGTCAACGACGAATGCAAATCCGGAAAGGATGGATGGACTAACCGTAGTGCGAACATCAACACCGCAACGAATGCGTTCAATATCGACATAATTCTGATTGTTAGATCTCGGATCACCACCACCATGATGACCATGACGACCAATCTCATGACGAGAACGGATGCTATTAAAGCCATCACCAGTCTTTGTCATCCATCCCAAGGCGGATGCACGGTCATCAACGGGGACCATGGAGCGGCCGGTAGGACTAATCTCATGGTAGGGACTAGGAGACGTAGAAGAGAAACGACGGCTACTGTAGGGACGTCTACGATAAGCCAAGTCAGAAGAGGGGTAAAGGTCCTTTGGCGACTCGAAGGAGCGCACCTGGCGCGGGGTGTGAGGAGGTGGCATGTCTGGTTTGTGATGCTTGAGTTCCAGGAAACAGTCCTGAGTAATTTGTTAGCAAACTAGGGTGTGGAAAAGGAAAGAAAAAGAAGGAGAAAGAATACATCAAGTGAATTCTTGTTAAGGGTGGACACGACATTATCAGCTGCACGAGTATCGAAGAACTCAAGCAGATACTCTTCAACATTAACTTGGCGGCAGGGAAGATTTTGGAACGCCTTGATATCGCCGAAGGTCTCTAGGAGATCCTTGAAGGAGTGAGACACAATACGCGCATCCATAGCTTGGTTGGAGCTGTCATAGGTGATAGTGGCATACACATGACCCTCGAAGTTAGAGATAAGATAGGCATTGTTGGGATCAAACTTTTGGGCATACTCCTGTGCGGTCATGGAGCTGACACGCCATTCCGGGTGGAGACGGGAAACTTTGGTAGATGCCTTCTTCGCATCACGCACGTCAGTGAAGCCGACATAGATGCAGCCTGTAGAGGCAAGTTCATTGAGAACAGGGCCCTTGAGGGTGGTAAATTCGTGGCGCTATGGACATGTTAATTCAGGAGTTACTTTGTTCTCCACACCAAGGAAGAGTAAGATTGACGTACGTTGAAAATCTCAGCAAGCGTGAGATATGGGAAGTTGGTCGGGATGCCAGCAATAGAGAACGCACGATTGCGATTTTCACCATCGAATTTGCCCAGATGCGCAAAGAACATAGGAAGTGGGGTTTTAACCAGCATCCCTTTGCCATTGGGATCAAATCCGGACTTAACGTGCTTGGGAGTACCGGTGGCATGCATGATAACATCGCCAGCGCCATCACGAGCATCAGGCTCAGAAGTTGCAGCCAGATAGCCCATACTGGACATTCGCTGATCAGCCTGCGACAAAGGAGTGCGAGAAGCAGAAGCAGAGAAACCAGCAAAGGGATTGATGCTAAAGCCAGATGGAGTGAAGCTAGAGGCGGTTGCGGAGAGCTGCATGCGACCACCGGCGATTGAGGTGGACTGGAACGGATCTTGACCATGATGGTTCCCAAGTCCATGGCTGGACAGATGCATTAGGACGTGTCTTTTGCTGCTTGGGTGAGCAAAAGGAGAATAAGCAGCTTACATGGAGTAAAACGGGCGACGATCATCACCAGCGAGGGAGGTGGCAAATGGCATTCCAGAGTCAAAGCGGGATTTCAGGCGGAGATCTTCTGGAGAAAAGGCAGTCATCTTTGTCTCTGACGAGCCAGAGCCAGGACGGGAAGCTGCTTCATTTGAGGAGTGTGGGCTGCTCCCGACGACGGGGGAGGACGCGTTACCTCTCATTTTGGCTTTGAAAATGGAATGAAACTAGAGGGTTGATGGTAGAATGAAGATGGAAAGAAGATGAAGGTGCCAGTGAAGGGAAGAAGGTTGAAGGAACTGGGGGTGAGCTTTTATAGGGCTTCAGTGCAATTGCGGTTGTGTCGTTGTCTACAGAGGGGGAGTGAGAACAAAAGAACACGGAAATGATGATATGGAGATGTTGAGGGAGGGGGAGGCG
>NW_011371371.1:42397-45762 GCF_000150735.1 Paracoccidioides brasiliensis
AGAAAAGAAAAGAAAAGAAAAGCAAAAAGAAGAAAAAGGAGGGTGTGGTTTGAAGGCAGGAGGAGGCAGGGTGGGAGCAGGAGGTAGTATGCAAGTGAATGAAGAAGGGGGGGTCATCTGAGGAAAAACCCCCTCTCAGACAGCATATGAGAAGAAATTCACAGGTTATTCTCTTTCTTGCACGGCATTGAAGCTGGAGCTGGAGCTGGAGAGAGAGAGAGAGAGAGAGAGAGAGAGAGAGAGAGAGTAGAATTGATAGACATGCTGAGTCAATGTCATTTACATCTCTCAAAGAAAAGGGTATAGTAAGCATGACTACCACCACCATGGCATTGTATTATACAGATGATGGACTAAATAGGGACACATGGTATATATATATGGATAGCCACTCAAGTTCTAAGAGAAGGCACTTCTACGCGCCAAAAAGGAATATTATGGACCAAACGCATCAAAGTCCGCGTAGCCGCCAGCGGGGAGATACAGCCCGTAAAGGCCTCTCTTGACGCGACAGGCATTTCCTGAATCATCATCCGTCCGTTGAAAAGGGGAGAAGAGATAAAGTGCGGGTATCATCCTGTGTAACTATTGCTCAGGAGAAAACTGCATCCTAATTAGCTGGAGGTAGCTATTAGGGAATCCGGAATGAAAAACAGACTCGGTATGTACACGCTGTTATTCCCCGAGAGAGAGATCAGATGTAGAATAGACATCGGCAAGCAGTAGCAGTCTCTTAAGGGGGCGCGTTATCAGTCCTCCATTTGAAAGGGGTATGTATCAAGGGTAACTCTGAGATACCGTTGGAAGAGCAATGGTACTAGCTAGAGGAAGCTAGGAGTAAGAGAACAGAAATTAGAGAAATAGATGCATGCTAACCCGTTGAGGAGAAGAATTAGAGAGAGAAGACATCACCACAAGCAGTGGTCTCTTGACGGGAGCAATATCTCAGTCCCTGGCAGGCTTACGATGGTGGTGTTTATCCCGTTGGAACTGCACGGTAATTATTAACGAGTTAACTAGTCAGTTAACTAATAGCCAGAGGCAGCTATTTATCAAAACGAAAAGGACGAGAGACAGGTAGTTGGACGCTTTTTCGTTGGAGAGAATTAGCCACCGATTTATGGAGCGGAGGACATATTCCTCTGAGTTGATAAATAATAACTAACCTGAAACCGAAGGCGGCGGAAGAGTCAAGCTGGATTTTGTTTTAGTGCCGCTCTCCGCCGCCTTTGGCCATCGCCTTGTCTGTGTCATGGGACCAGGAGTTGTTTCTGCCACCTCACCGCCCTGGAACCAAGCATCCAACAATCGCTAGAGTAGAAATTAGTTAGTGAGCGAGATATTTTCCATAGTCAAGATAGGCGTCACAATTGAAAATATATTTAAATATGTTCAACACCTGCATTTTCCTGTATATTAATATTCAATGGCCATACAATGGCCATAGCGGGCTCTGTCCCTTGTTCAGATTCCCTTCCTTTATCTGATTATCATGTCTTAATGATCTCCTATCTATAATCCAGCACATATCAAACCTCCGCTCCATCTCCGCACCGGATTTCCGCAGCCATGCCTTCCGCCATTCCTTCCCCTAGGAACCCGTCCTATATTCTCAACCAAGTCCGTCTATACCCAAATGTTAATCTTGTTGTTTAAATACCTAGTCTCTAAACCATTTATTAATAGATCGTCATCTCCCCCTCTGACGCTGACTACCTTGACCAACTCATCCCCTCAATCCGCGAATACAGCCACGGCAACCGCACCTCCCAACTCCTCCAATCCCTTTCCAAATTCGCTCTGGACCGCGAAGCAGAAATAGAACAAAACTGCACCTCCAACCACCAAGAGTTCGTCGCCTCCGTAAACCAGCTCCTCCTCGTCCGCGAGGGAACCGTCTCCCTCACTTCCGAAATTCTAGACCTCAACCAGTCCATCCAGGCAAGCACAGAACGTCTTGCGGAGCAGAAAAAGGCACTCGTCGAATCACGGAGCCACAGACAGAATATCGATGACACCTCTCGCGCTCTGCAGGATTGTCTCGAGGTCCTCCGTCTGGCGAACCAGGTAAATGACCTCCTGATGAAAAAGAGTCACTATGCCGCCCTGCGCGCCCTCGACGAACTCGAAAACGTACACCTGCGCTCCGTCACGCAGTACAAAATTGCAGAGATGATCCAGCGCTCTGTCCCAGCGACGCAAAAGGCCATCGCGGAAGCTGTCATGGCAGATCTGAATACCTGGCTGTACCGCATTCGAGAAATGTCTCAGTACCTCGGGGAGATCGCCTTATACCATACGGACCTACGAAAGAGGCGACAGAAGCAGCGAGCAGAGCTGAATCCGTATTTCGGACAGTTCAAGCTCAATTCTCCTGTCGAACTTGTCTCGGATGAGCATGAGGAGTTCGATCTCTTGCAGAATGATGACTTGCAGGTTGATTTCACGCCGCTGTTTGAATGTTTGCATATCCATCAGTCATTGGGGCAGATGGAGAGGTTTCGGGGTGAGTATGCGACGACGAGGCGGAGGCAGAAGGAATTACTCTTGCCTCCAGTTATTGAGCTGGTGGATGAGGATGGGGCCAGTTTGCATACGTTGCTGGAGGAGATTGCGGGGTTTGCCATTGTGGAGAGATCGACTATGAAGAAGATTCCGGATTTGAGGTCTTCTGTTGATGTGTGTGAACTGCCCTGATGAAGATATTGTGGATTTATATGCTGACGATTTTTTTTCTTTTTTGTACAGGTGGATGAGCTTTGGGATTCCATGTGTCAGGGCGCCGTTACCCTTATTTCGAAGGCACTGGATGCAGTCGACAACGCGGAAAATATCTTGAAAATTAAGAACTTGATCGTTTTGTTCATGCAAGCTATGGATGTAAGAATGCTCCTTGTGTCCACATTCATTCGTCTTCTGACCGGTCACGATAGACTTGGGGCTTCCCAGTTGGAGTATTCGACAATTTCCTCATAACCCTGTTTAGGAAATACGCTGAACTTCTCAAGAAGAGATTTAGTGATGATTTCCAGGAGGTATGGATATCTACAACGTTTTCACTCCATAGTTGAATGCTTATATGTCGTATTCTGCCAGATTGTGTCAACAGATGACTACATGCCCATGCCAATCCAGAACATTGAGGAGTACGACAAGGTCCTCAATGTTAGCTGGTATACTCCGGAGAAGCCACGCGAGGAGCAAACGTACGTCCACTTCGTTGTAACAAAATTTATACATCGTATTTTATTGAATATCTTTCTAACTGCTTCCAGATTCCCATATGTTTTTCCCTTCTCCCAAATGTATCCCCTGTGCTGTATCGATATCCGAAACTTCCTCAACCAATTCTACTTCTTTTCCAA